>NC_057803.1:75282587-75558994 GCF_018294505.1 Triticum aestivum | reverse complement strand
GGGTCCTGTTGATCGGGAGGGGTGTGGCGTACCGCAAAACGGACGAAACAGACTTGTGTTGGAGCGCTACGGTCGAAATGGGGGTCCTGTTCATCGGGAGGGGTGTGGCGTACCGCAAAATGGGACTCCACGAGACACTGTTCATCTCCACCGTCGACCTCCTCCAGCCTCCACGGGCTCATGTTCATCCAGCCTCCACCGCGTGCTATTCCACTGGCTACTGTTCAACCACCCCACCATGGGTACCCCTCCACCGTCTACTGTTCATCCAGCCCTCCACACCACAGGGTCCTGTTCAACCACCCCTCCACGGGCACCCCTCCACCGTCTACTGTTCATCCAGCCCTCCACCACACCACGGGGTCTTGTTCATCCAGAGGCAACGCCACCGCTCACTGTTCATCCAAACCCCCCCGCAACGCTCACTGTTCATCCCAGAGGCAGCATCGATTGGCTTCAGTTAGCAGCAGTAGCAATGGAATCGCTCGATTGGGTTCAGTTAATAGCCATCGATCGATCGCTCGGGTTCAGTAACTCGTAGCCTGCAGTGCAATCGCTTGGGTTCAGTTAGAGCCCAACACCTCGCTCGGGTTCAGTTAGAGCCAACGCCTCGCACACACGCGCGTACGTGTACGAGAGAAACTCACATCGCTCGGCCCCTGACCTCCCACCGTAACCGGGAACTCCCCGAAATTTTCCCCCCCCTCGCTTCTACCACGATTTTTTCCATCATGGACGGCCCAAAGAATGTCATGCAGCTGCGTCTCCGGCCCGCCCAGGACAAAAAGCCCATTTCCTGTCATGATTTTTTGTCATAGAAGTAGGAGCCCACCACATCTATGATGATACCGGGTTTTGTCACAATTATCATCATAGAAGTGTCATATGTATGACAGAAAAAAATTTCATTCGGCCCAAAATGTCACGGATGTGTCTTTTTTTGTAGTGCATGTTAGAAGTTTTATTGATGGTCGAAAATGGAACTACCAGCCAGTTAATATCAGTCTGATAAACATTCATGCATAGCACATCTTCATATGATGCACAATCAAAAAGATATGCTATTTTGAAAATGCCCACACAATGTCGAGTGTGCAAAAAAGAGAGAAAATGAGGGACAAAGTTTTGGAAGTGTTGGACATGGTGTGCGTAGATGAAAATGGGGACCCACGCGTCAATAATGGCAGAGGTAAAAAAATTGGAGATATTTTCACTGCATCAGGTGGAATCGAACCCGGGCGGAACAGCGGCCGGGTAGTGTCACTTGGCCACTGGGCTAGTTCAGTAGTTTCGGTAGAAATAAGGCAACATCTACCATTACTGTAGCATGCCTTCCCCGGCTCCAGTGGTTTGTCCTCGTCCTCCGCCTTTGTGCGCTTGCTGCGGCGCTGCTGTCTGTCGTTGTGAACATGGTGAACAAATGAGAGGAATTTAGAGAGGACTGTACGTGGAGAGGCGGACAGTCGGGACCCACCAGGTCTATGGCCGTACGCAAGCAAGTGCCTCATTGAAAAAATACTTCCTCCTAATGCTATACTGACGTTGGGGCCCACGGGTATGTCAACATAGTTACATTTTGTTTTGAGGTGCTTCAACATAGTTACTAAAGGAGGTAAATTTACAACGAAGCTGAGGAGCTGGTAGGTATCATTTATTATCAGTTGGCCAGCAAGTATCAGATGGGTTGTCGGCTGCCCCGTCTAGGCTTTATTTTTTAACATGCGCAGCCCACGACATGACGGTTTGTATTTTCTTGAGGGCCGTCATGTATCGACCAACCTGTGGACCTCCCATCCTAGGTTTTATTTTTCCTGAAACATCCGTAGCCCAACTTATGTGTTTTTTTGAAGAAAATGCAGAGGTCTATTCTGTTTTTCTGTATAACAATAGGAACGCCAGGTCCAACTTATATTTCCCTTCTAACTATATTATATATACTCATCTTATTTTATATGTTATTATATATTATTGTTATTTTCATCATATATTTAACAGATACTTACATATAGAAGAAAACAATATCCCACGTCTTATTAACTTATAGAAATAATTTTTTAACAATAAAATCCTGGATTGTTTTACATTAAGGTAACGAAAATGCTGGTGATTGTGTACAAAAGCTTGGTAAGATTTAAGGACCAATGTAATAACAAAGCACTTATTAATTAAATATATTTATAACTGTTGTTGTTCTCAGAACTAGGGTACCCAGACCTGCCTACCTGCGGCCCCGTGGCGTGGCTCCATCAGCGGCCTGGTACGGCCCATCTTCGGTGTCAACAAGATAAGACCCTCGCGAGGCGGACAACGCCAAGACCTCCGGAGGGAGCGACCTCCTCGGGCTAGCTCCCGAGGAGCGGAGATTCCTATGCAAGCACCTACCTCCCGAGGCTTGGGTGATGCAAGCCATGATGACGAAGGCCAGGCAGGCGCCAACAAGTGCAGTACATCATATTTCATCTTTGGTGCTAAGGAGGCAAGTGCAGGCGCGGGGTCCCGAGGAATCACCCAAAGGTTTCCATTCCCGTGCTACAAGACCAAGACCGCTAGGACGTATGTCATCGTTGAGCCCACCACGACGTCACAACCAGGAGCTTTGCAGGCGAAGACCACCTTTCGTTAGGATAAGATGTACTTCTTGTCCCCCTTCAAACTTGGCCAATGTGGGATCCCTTCCCGCCTTCGTTTTGGGGGAAGAGGACCGAGGCCACTATAAATATAGGCTAGCCACTACTATCGGATTCAGGGATCCACACACCCAAGAAAAGTACGAACTCTGGGGTGCGTGCCAATAACTCGATCTCCCCATCTTACTAACTCATCACTCTCACGGCGTAGCTCGACGAACGGGAAAGGAAAGGGACATGGCAGTTTATCCAGGTTTGGGCCACCTTGCGGTGTAAAACCCTACTCCTGCTTTGGGGTGGATTGGCCTCATGAGGGGCTAAGGATGAACTAGTACAGAGGAAGAACAACCTCAGGAGCTCAGTTCTTGTGTTGGTGTGAGCTAGTGAGGGTTTGGGTTCGGGTTCCTATCCTCTTCTATGGTGGTGGCTAAACTATATATATAGAGGCCTCGGTCCTCTTCCCCCAAAATGTACGCGGGAAGGGATTCCACAACGGCCAGTTTGAAAGCGGAGAAGAAGTAATCCTATCCTGTAAGGTGGTCTTGGCCTGCAAAGCTTCTGCTCGTGACGCCATGGTAGGCTTGGCGATGACCTCTGTCCTGCCGCCCTGGCGGTCTTGGTCTTGTAGCACGGGAATGGAAACCTTTGGTTGATTCCTTGGGACTCCGCATCTGCGCTTGCCTCCTTAGCACCGAAGAGGAAACGTGCTGCTCTGCGCTTGCTGGCGCCCGCCTAGCCTTAGTTGTCATGGCTTACGTCACTTCAACCTCATGAGGTGAGCGCTTGCATAGGAATCTCCACTCGTCAGGAGCCGGCCTAGGAACACCGCTCCCTCCGGAGGTCTTGGTGTCGCCCGCCTCGCGAGGGTCTTGTCTTGTAGATGCTGAAGATGGGTCGTAGTAGGTCATTGATGGAGCCACGCCGTGGGCCATAGGCAAGCAAGTCTGGGTACCCTAGTTCCCAGAGCACCGACAATAGCCCCCGAGCTCAAGGGCAAGGGCGAAGCGTCACAGGCCCCAATCGCCTGCGGACCGGGTCGACGCATGGCGCTTGTTGGGACGTGGGCTTCTCCACTTCCCCATGCTGCCTCGGCAACCGTTCGACTTGACAACACTCTATTGCATGCAAAAAATCATGATTACTGGAGATCGTGGGAGGCCAATGGTTGGCCTTCCTCTAGCTATAAATGGATGGGGGGCAGATCCCCCTCCTAATCTACATCTTCTCGCTGCTTGCTCCTCCTTCTTCCTTCTTGTCATGCCGTCTCGTTGAAATGCCCATGGCACCGGTGAGGAGGTTTTCTGCAACGGAGAAAGGGAAAACCCCTCAGGTGGAACTCGGGCCACTCCCGCCGAAGAAGAGGCTCGACTGCTCCCGCGACGCCATCGAGGAACCCGAGGTGACGCGACCTTGGCATGAATGACCTCCACCAGGCTTCCCGCTCTCTATGCATGCCCGCGTGCAGAGCCCTGCACACAGGGGCAGCGCCCAGCGCTGCGAGGAGCAGGATCACAGAGGAGGACAGGCGGTGGCCACTACAAAAAAGGACACATCTGTGACATTTTGGGCCGAACGAATTTTTTTTCTATCATGCTTATGACACTTCTATGACGATAATTGTGACAAAACCCGGTATCATCATAGATGTGGTGGGCTCCTACTTCTATGACAAAAAATCATGACAGAAAATGGGTTTTTCGTCCTGGGCGGGCCGGAGACGCACCTACATGACATTCTTTGGGCCGTCCATGACGGAAAAAATCATGGTAGAAGTGAGGGCGAGGAAAATTTTAGGGAGTTCCCAGTTACGATGGGTGGCCGGGGCCGAGCGATGCATGGAGGTTTGTGCATTTCTCTCATACACGCACACGTGTGTGTGCGAGGCATTGCGCTCTAACTGAACCCGAGCGAGTTGTTGGGCTCTAACTAAACCTAAGTGATTGCACTAGCTACATTACTGAACCCCGATCGATCCCTTGCTGTTAATTGAACCCAAGTGATTCCTTCGCTACTGCTGCTAACTAAAGCCGATCGAAGCTGCCTCTTGATGAACAGTTCCTGGTGGGGGTTGGATGAATAGGATCCCATGGTAGTAGAGGGCGTTGCCGCTGGATGAACAGGACCCCGATCGAGGAGGCCGGTGGAGGGTGGATGAATAGGACCCCGTGGAGGCTCCATGAGCAGTAGCCGGTGGAGGGTTAATGAACAGGACCCTGTGGAGGCTCCATGAATAGTAGCTGGTGGAGGGTTGATGAACTGGACCCCGTGGAGGGCTAGTTGAACAGTAGCCGATGGAGGCGGGATAAACAGGACCCCGTGGATGAACAGTAGCTGGTGGAGGCTGGAGGAAGTCGACGATGGATGAACAGTAGCAGGTGGAGGCTGGAGGAAGTCGATGGTGGATGAACAGTAGCAGGTGGAGGCTGGGGCGAGGCAGTAGGTGGTGGATGAACAGGACCCTGTTTCGACTGTAGGCGCTCCAACACAAGTCTGTTTCCTCCGTTTTGCGGTACGCCACACCCCTCCCAATCAACAGGACCCCGTTTCGAGCGTACGCGGTCGAACACAAGTCCGTTTCCTCCGTTTTGCGGTATGCCAGACCCTTCCCGATGAACAGGACCCCGTTTCGACCATACGTGGTCAAACACAAGTCTGTTTCCTCCGTTCTGCAGTACGCGAGACCCTTCTCGATGAACAGGACCCCATTTCGATCGTACGCAGTTGAACAGAAGGCACGTTTCGGCCGTTCTGTCCAAGCCGGTTGGCTCCTGATGAACACGATGTATTCCATTGCCTCCCGATGAACGTGATGCATTTCGTTGCCTCCCCATGAACACGACGTAGTTTTTCTGTTCCGACCCAGCGGTTGGCTTCCGATGAACAGGCGCCGTTGCTGCCTTCAGTGGCCTCTCCATGTACACGAGGCCTGGCCGTATGTGTGCGCGAGTACGCGTTTTAGACCCCGCCTGTATGTATGTACGTGGCCATATTTTTTGGCATCTGGCTATACGTACGTGTACACAGTTTTGACTGGACTACCTGAACTGCTACCACTCCTTACTCAGCCACGGTTCATCGTGGCAGATAGACCGATCGACCGGTATGTACACAGACAACACTACGTATGCTTCGACCGGGTGGGTCCTAGCTTTCAGGGAGGATAAGGATGCACTTCCTTGCATGCAAAGATATAGCTGGTGGGTCCCAGCTGTCAGGGGAAGAATCTTTTTTACCTGTAATAAGGACGCACTTCCTTGCGTGTGAAGATATAGTTGGTGGGTCCCAGCTATTAGTGGAAGAAAACATTATTTTTAGGGTAAAAATGATGCAGTTGCATGCATGTGTCCATGGGCGTGGTGCGTCCCCATTGTTAGCCTCTATGCGTACAGTCATCTTCAGACGACTCTCGTTTGTTGACCATGCTGACCACACCCTGCACCAAGCTGGTGGACGACAGCGAGGCCCCAAACTGGAATGCCCCGGAGATGGGGAAGACGCGGCAGTGGAGTCGCAGGCGGAGAGGAGCGGGAAACTTGACTGGTTCGGGTGCGGGGTGGGCCTAGACTCGGTAGAGAATAATAGGAGGTGCGGAGGAGTTGACGGATGGCTTGGCCGTCGGCGGGGTAGCGTTTCGCTGCGAGGCACACAAAACAGCACCGCTGGACACCGGGGGCTGGAGCAGGCGGTCCCGGCAGCGCTGGGGGAAGAAGACGAGAGATTGAAGAAGACTGTCGGCCGTTGGATGTAAATCCAACGCCTTGCTTAGACTTCGACCTTTGTATTTTTATTTTTTGCAAAAGTGCTTAGTCTTCGACCTACTGGCCCACATATCAGCCAATCCATTTGGTTTTTCTAGTCCATTTGGTGGGTTGGGTGAAATAATGATGTAGCATCTATGCAGCCTGTTTATATATTATGGTAGAATTTAAAGCCCATTTGCATTTTTCTCGAAATCCACAGACTTGCTGGGCTGGGTGAAAATATCATGTTGGGCTGGATGGAGAAATGTTATAAAAACATAAACACATGATTGCACGTCTATTACTGCATTGGTCAGTAAAATCTTTGCAAGCTTATGTACGCAATCACTAGGATTTAACTTGCCAAGTTATATATAAACAACTATTATTATTATTATTTTGTAAGAACTTTCGATTTACGAAATAAAATATCATTTTAATTTGATGAGTTAATAGGATGTGGGGTATTACTATTTTTTAGGCTAGACATGGGACAGTTGAGTTGGTTCTATGGAAAAGTACTGGGAGAAAACTCAGATTACATCAAAAAAAGTAGGAGAAAATTCAGATATAGGATTAATGAAAACGAAAAATAAAGGAAGTGGGAAGGTCTATAAAATGGTTGGATGAACGACAGGTTTAACGGAACCTTATGTTGTTTCTATTATATATATGTAATAAAGTAAGATATATATATATTATATAATATACTATTATAGAAGGGAAAACATAGGTTCAGTTTTGCATTCTTATAGAAAAATAGAACTGAGCTGTGTGTCGTCTCGAAAAAACAAACATAACCTGGGTTGCTGATGTTATAGACAAGCTAGGCTGGGAGGCCCAGAGGCCGCTTGATACCTGCTGGATCCAAAAAAAGTTGAAACATGTCGTGGGGTTCCCATGTTAAACAAAAAATGTAGGCCATGGACCTGGTGGGCCCGGGATTGTCAGGCTCTCGACAAATAGTCATCTCCCGATTCCTCTTGTTTTGCTGACCATGTTGGGAACGACAAACGGCGGTGCCACAGTGATAGCACCAAGGTGGAGGACGACATCGAGACCTCAGACCGAACGAACCGGAGCGGGGGAAGACGCAGGCGGAGGGGAGTATGAGGGTTGACTTGTTTGGGTGCAGGTTGGGCCAGTGGAGCTGCCGCCACCGGACAATGTGTGGGAGTAGAGGGATGGCTTGGCCAACGCCATAGGCTATGATGGGTCACCGAGGCATGTGCGGCAGAGCCGGCTGCCACTGTATAGGAAGAGGATGAAAGATTGAACAAAATAAAGAAATACAAATGGATAGGTGGTTGGTCCTACATGTATGTGTACGGGACCTGCTGGGTCCACCTGAGAAGGGGAATATGTTGGAAGGAAGAAGATTCAAAGCACGGAAACCGAGTGAACTAGTTACATACATAAGCAAATAGCCACTAAAAAGCAAACAGGTTAATGGGTTCTTAGAAGAAATATTTCGGACAAAATAGATAATTATGACACATAGGCTCATGCATGAAACACTCAAATGATAAAGGTGTTTAAACAGATAAAGTACAACATCTAGACCTTCCTGGCATGCTTGATCATGATGTCGCGGCTACCTGTGTACTCGTTAGTTACGGGGAGCAAACACGCCCACATCTCCAAGATCCGCCTATACATGTCGTAGAATGCGTATGCGTCCTTGGCCGCGTAGGTTATGTAGGCTAGATTTAGATGTACCTCCCACGTGTTCAGGTCCTTGGTATCGTTGTCTTCTTTCATGTTGGTGTAGCAGGGGTCGATGATGGTCTCGGTGAGGTCAACCATAGAGTCCTTCTCCTGCCCATTGCTGATGATCTTGTATTGCTTCTGGATGTCAACAAGCTTGTTGCACCAGATGGCCGAATCGTCGCGTTCTTTCTTCTCTCCACCGTAGAGAAGGTGCAGTTGGTGCTGCCGATCAAACGGGTGAATGCTCCAGAACCTCTGAAGGCCCTACGACTGTGGTAGATGGGAACCTCGTCCCGCACGCATACCTGGGCGACGGCAATCCGCTGGTCCCTGTCAGGAGATGAATGGATGGGCACAAGGTCTAGTCCTGCGACCTTGTGCTTTCTAGTCCTATAGGTAGTGCTTGAAATCGGCGTGGCAGAGCTTCACCGAGTCCGGATTGTTGGTGTACATCACATTCAATTTGGTGCAGCAATGGCACTGAACGACGAACTCAAAGGTGAACTCCTTGCTGAAGTCCATATCCAGCAGGCTCACCCCTCGGATCGCCATCGGAGTCTCTTCAAGTGAATGCGTGGGTAGGCGGCGACAGTAGTTCGTTTTTCAGCTCTTAGGGAACTAGATTCAACAATAAACTGAGTGTGTACAGCGACAACAGCTACTACCCCTCCCTCGCCCGCTGCACGCCCGGCAGAAAATGCACCCTCGGTGCATTCAAACGCCTCCATTAAGAAACCTATTCCGGCCACTCATCGGTTCATGAGCGGGTCTGTATTGGTACTGTAATAATAAGTGTTAGTGGTCACTTTACTTAAATTTAATTAGCTTTAATTGAAATTTATTCTTAAAACAAGCAATGCATTGGCTCGTTCTATCAGTGCCACAAGATCAACATGCACAACAATTAGAATTATTATTCTCAGGACGCACACGATCAACACATTTGTCAAACTTTCACACAGATAATACTACCAAGTTTGAACTGTTTGTTATGGTTGCTGTCCTCTGCATCATCATGCCGTGTTTCCCAACTTGCAAGATTCAGAACCAGAAAATAAGATTCAAATAATAAGTACAACAAAGATGCCTGCGCATCTCATTGATTCCCAGATTGCAAGATTCAGAACCAACAAATACGATTCAAATAATAAGTACAACAAAGATGCCTACACATCTCATTAATTCCTAGCTTGCAAGATTCAGAACCAACCCATTAGAGTCTTTTGATAAAGTGAATATCAGGATTAAATCTATCTTGGTTAGCCATGCCATACAACCCAAGAACTTGGCGAATGCTCTTGACCATCACAACATCTGTAGTAGAGTATTCCTGTTTGCACAACACAGATAATAAAGAGCATGATTATAATAATAGTGGCACTAGTTGAAATCAACCTACAGCTCCACTCGATGATTCAATTTATGCGACTTTTTCTGTAGTTCACCTGAAATGAAGCAAAGATTGCATCATTTATCTAGCAAGAAGTACTTGCTCTCGTGAGCTGGCAGGTTCTTCTTTAGTAGTTGCACAAAAATTGAGCAACATTAGGGTTGGCTGTTCTGCTCATGTAAGGTGCAACTATAATTTGCGTATCCTTTTGTGCAGTTCCACTAAAATAAAGTGTCATTGTTGTGACAGTGATGACTCATCTTGCAAAGGCTAATAAAATGTTGCACGAGATTACCAACAGAATTTGTTGGAGATTTTGGAAACTCCAATCACCGTTTTGTGCAGTTCCACCAAAATTGAGAGATGTTGCCACGTGACATTTTAGTTGAACTGCACAAGGCACTCATTCAAAAAAATTGTGTAGTTCACCAAAAGGTCACAATAGCATCAAGGTGAAATGGATATCCCTATCTGCACAAAAAGATAGAAAGAAAATAGTTGCTGGTCAATAACAAGATATGAAACATACACAAAATGAAAAGAAGCATCTTAATTATGTTCATGGCAATCACGCAAGGACAGTAGAAATTTTAAAATGTCAGCAATGCTTCATGTTATCGGAAGCATTACGATCAACAATGACATTCGTCAAATATGGGATTACTTTAATGGTAGCATTGCTTGTTTACCAGATACAGTAAATCAACAACAGCTAAAGAGTTGGTTTAAGGGCATGGGACCATGGGGAGACCAAGACACTTAGCAGCGTAAAGAAGCAACTTACTTATCATACTGGGGAAAACAACATGAGTGCCATTTGTAACATAGTTTAATTGCATCATATCACTGGAGGCATTAGATTAACAATAACACTGGTTAGACATGTCCTTAAGGTAATAGTACGATCGCTTCATTTTACATGCGCCCTTACATTAACAACAGCAAAAAGTTGGTATAAGGACATGTGACAATGGCTGCATCAGCACAATGTACCTACAAGGAGGCATAAAGTGGTGATGCCGAGTTTGTTCATACTCTACGAGGGCAACAAATCTAATCCTGGAGACCTTTTACTATGTGAGCGCAGCAAATCTAATCCTAGACATACTCTGTTGACTTGTCCACCAGTCGCCACTTTCTATCCATTTTTCAACTAATAATAGATATGTTCCTTATCCAGTTTGTACTGCGTTTTCCATTTATTTCCCTTTTCAACCAAGAGATTGGTTGGGTATACGGTCTCTACTCTGTTCCCCCTGTTATTTCCTCTTTGAATCAAGTCCTAGATTCATGCTACAACTTTCCCCCTTTCTTCGTTGTTTGAACCAAGTCCTAGATTCGACTGCATGAAGTAGCTTTACCTCTAACAATACTAAAAATTTAGGTGGCTTTGGAAGAGCTGATGGAAGTACAAAAAGATGCACATGAAGACACGTGGGGAGCTGGGGCAGTAGAGCAAGGTTGCTTTCGAAGAACTTAGACCTGAGGGTCATCGGGATGTCGGCGGTGGCAGGTCAGATCTGCGCACAATACGGAAGGGAGGAAGAAGGGTCGGAGGACCTCCCGAGTCGGTGCTGTGTCGAAGAGAACGGCACAGGCAGAGGATCAGGACCCGCTGACAGCTGTGGGTTGTTGGGGAACGTAGCAGAAATTCAAAATTTTCCTACGTGTCACCAAGATGTATCTATGGAGAAACCAGCAACGAGGGGAAGGAGAGTGCATCTACATACCCTTGTAGATCGCTATGCGGAAGCGTTCAAGGGAACGGGGTTGAAGGAGTTGTACTTGTCATGATCCAAATCACCGGAGATCCTAGTGCCGAACGGACGGCACCTCCGCGTTCAACACACGTACAGCCCGGTGACGTCTCCCATGCCTTGATCCAGCAAGGAGAGAGGGAGAGGTTGAGGAAGATTCCATCCAGCAGCAGCACAATGGCGTGGTGGTGGTGGAGGAGCATGGTACTCCAGCAGGGCTTCGCCAAGCACCGCAAGAGACGAGGAGGAGAGAGGTAGGGCTGCGCCAGGGAGAGATCAAATCGTGTCACTTGGGCAGCCCAAAATCCCCACTATTTATAGGAGAAGGGGAGGAGGGTGCGCCCCCTCTAGGGTTTCCACCCCTAGGGGGGCGGCAGCCCTAGATGGGATGGAGGGGGGGCGGCCAAGAGGGGGAGAGGGGGGCGCGCCCTAGGGTGGGCCTTAGGCCCATCTGCGCCTAGGTTTTCCCCCTTCTCCTCCTAGCTGCGCCTTGGGCCTTGTGGGAGGCTCACCAGCCCACTCAGGGGCTGGTCCCTTCCCACTCTTGGCCCATGCAACCATCCGGGGCTGGTGGCCCCACTTGGTGGACCCCCGGGACCCTCCCGATGGTCCCGGTACGTTACCGATAAAACCCGAAACATTTCCGGTGACCAAAACAGGACTTCCCATATATAAATCTTTACCTCCGGACCATTCCGGAACTCCTCGTGACATCTGGGATCTCATCCGGGACTCCGAACAACATTCGGTAACCACATACAAACTTCCTTTATAACCCTAGCGTCATCGAACCTTAAGTGTGTAGACCCTACGGGTTCGGGAACCATGCAGACATGACCGAGACGTTCTCCGGTCAATAACCAACAGCGGGATCTGGATACCCATGTTGGTTCCCAAATGTTCCACAATGATCTCATCAGATGAACCACGATGTCGAGGACTCGATCAATCCCGTATTCAATTCCCTTTGTATAGTGGTATTGTACTTGCCCGAGATTCGATCGTCGGTATCCCGATACCTTGTTCAATCTCATTACCGGCAAGTCTCTTTACTCGTTCCGTAACACATCATCCCATGATCAACTCCTTGATCACATTGTGCACATTATGATGATGTCCTACCGAGTGGGCCCAGAGATACCTCTCCGTCACACGGAGTGACAAATCCCAGTCTCGATTCGTGCCAACCCAACAAACACTTTCGGAGATACATGTAGTGTACCTTTATAGCCACCCAGTTACGTTGTGACATTTGGCACACCCAAAGTATTCCTACAGTATCCGGGAGTTGCAAAATCTCATGGTCTAAGGAAATGATACTTGACATTAGAAAAGCTTTAGCATATGAACTACACGATCTTTGTGCTAGGCTTAGGATTGGGTCTTGTCCATCACATCATTCTCCTAATGATGTGATCCCGTTATCAACGACATCCAATGTCCATGGTCAGGAAACCGTAACCATCTATTGATCAACGAGCTAGTCAACTAGAGGCTTACTGGGGACATGGTATTGTCTATGTATCCACACATGTATCTGAGTTTCCTATCAATACAATTATAGCATGGATAATAAACGATTATCATGAACAAGGAAATATAATAATAACCAATTTATTATTGCCTCTAGGGCATATTTCCAACAGTCTCCCACTTGCACTAGAGTCAATAATCCAGTTCACATTGATATGTGATTAATACTCAAGGTCACATCCCCATGTGACTAACACCCAAAGAGTTCTGGGTTTGATCATGTTATGCTTGTGAGAGAGGTTGTAGTCTATGGGTCTGCAACATTCAGATTCGTATGTATGTCATCTTGCAGATGCAGCTACTACGCTATATTTGGAGCCATTTAAAATAACTGTTCTACTATACGAATCCGGTATCTCTACTTAGAGCTATCCGGATAGGTGTTAAGCTTGCATCGATGTAACTCTTTACGTCGAACTCTTTATCACCTCCATAACCGAGAAACATATCCTTATTCCTCTAAGGATAATTTTGACCGCTATCTGGTGATCTACTCCTAGATCGTCTTTGTACCCTCTTTCCAAACATGTGGCAAGGCACACATCAGGTGCGGTACTTAGCATGGCATACCGTATAGAGCCTATGACAAAAGCATAGGGGACGACCTTCGTCCTTCCTCTTTCTTCTGCCGTGGTCAAGCTTTAAGTCTTAACTTCATACCTTACAACTCAAGCAAGAACTCCTTCTTTGGCTGATCCATCTTGAACACCTTCAAGATCATGTCAAGGTATGTGCTCATTTGAAAGTACCATTAAGCGTTTTTGATCTATCCTTATAGATCTTGATGCTTAATGTTCAAGTAGCTTAATCCAGGTTTTCCATTGAAAAACACCTTTCAAATGACCCTACATGCTTTCCAGAAATCCTACGTCATTTCTGATCAACAATATGTTAACAACATATATTCATCAGAAATTCTATAGTGCTCCCACTCACTTCTTTGGAAATACAAGTTTCTCATAAACTTTGTATACACCCAAAATCTTTGATCATCTCATCAAAGCATACATTCCAACTCCGAGATGCTTACTCCAGTCCTTAGAAGGATTGCTGGAGCTTTGCATACTTATTAGCATCTTTCAGGATTGACAAAACCTTCCGGTTGTATCACATACAACCTTTCCTCAAGAAAATCGTCGAGGAAACAATGTTTTGACATCCTATCTGCAAGATTTCATAAATAACGCAGTAATCGCTAATATAATTCCAACAGACTCTTAGCATCGCTACGAGTGAGAAAGTCTCATCGTAGTCAACTCCTTGAACTTGTCGGAAAACATCTTAACGACAAGTCGAGCTTTCTTAATGGTGATACTTACCATCATTGTCCGTCTTTCTTTTAAAATCCATATGTACCTAACAGCCTTATGACCATCAAGTAGTTCTTCCAAAGTCTACACTATGTTTTCATATACGGATCCTCTCTCGGATTATATGGCCTTGAGCCATTTTGGAATCCAGGCCCACCATCGCTTCTCCATAGCTCGTAGGTTCATTGTTGTCTAGCAACATGACTTCCAAGACAGGATTACGTACCACTCTGAAGTAGTATGCATCCTTGTCATCCCACGAGGTTTGGTAGTGACTTGATCTGAAGTTTCATGATCACTATCATAAGCTTCCACTTCAATTGGTGTAGGCGCCACAGGAACAACTCCCTGTGCCCTGCCACACACTAGTTGAAGAGACGGTTCAATAACCTCATCAAGTCTCCACAATCCTCCCACTCAATTCTTTCGAGAGAAACTTTTCCTCGAGAAAGGACCCAATTCTAGAAACAATCCCTTATTGCTTTCGGATCTGAATTAGGAGGTATACCCAACTGTTTTGGGTGTCCTATGAAGATGCATTTATCCGCTTTGGGTTCGAGCTTATCAGCCTGAAACTTTTCACATAAGCGTCGCAGCCCCAAACTTTTAAGAAATGACAGCTTAGGTTTCTCTAAACCATAGTTCATACGGTGTCATCTCATCGGAATTACTTAGTGCCCTATTTAAAGTGAATGTGGTTGTCTCTAATGCCTAACCCATAAACTATCATGGTAATTCGATAAGAGACATCATGGTATGCATCATATCCAATAGGGTGCAGTTATGATGTTCGGACACACCATCACACTATGGTGTTCCAGGCTGTATTAGTTGTGAAACAATTTCCACAATGTCTTAAATCTGTGCCAAACTCGTAATTCAGATATTCATCTCTATGATCATATCATAGATATTTTGTCCTCTTATCACGATGATCTTTCAACTTCACCCTGAAATTACTTGAACCTTTCAATAATTCAGACTCATGATTCATCAAGTAAATGTACTCAACATCTACTCAAATCATCTGTGAAGTAAGAACATAATGATATCCACTACACGCCCCAGCACTCATTGGACTGCACACATCAAAATATATTACTTCCAACAAGTTGCTTTCTAGTTCCATTTTACTGAAAACAAGGCTTTCAGTCATCTTGCCAATGTGGTATGATTTGCATGTCTCAAGTGATTCAAAATCAAGTGAGTCCAAACGGTCCATTTGCATGGAGTTTCTTCATCATATACACCAACAGACATGGTTCGCATGTCTCAAACTTTTCAAAAAATGAGTGAGTCTAAAGATCCATCAACATGGAGCTTCTTCATGCATTTTATACCGATATGACTTACGTGGCAATGCCAAAAGTAGGTGGTACTATCATTACTATCTTATATCTTTTGGCATGAACATGTGTATCACTATGATCGAGATTCAATAAACCATTCATTTTAGGTGCAAGACCATTGAAGGTATTATTCAAATAAACAGAGTAACCATTATTCTCCTTAAATGAATAACCGTATTGCGATAGACATAATCCAATCATATCTATGCTCAACGCAAACACCAATCTTGATGGTAGAGGGAGCATACGATATTTGATCAACCTTGGAAATACTTCCAACACATATCGTCATCTCACCTTTAGCTAGTCTCCATTTATTCCGTAGCTTTTATTTCGAGTTACTAACACTTTGCAACCGAACCGGTATCTAATACCCTGGTGCTACTAGGAGTACTAGTAAAGTACACATTAACATAATGTATATCCAATATACTTCTATCGACAGCCTTCTCATCTACCAAGTATCTAGGGTAATTCTGCTCCAGTGGCTGTTCCCCTTATTACAGAAGCACTTAGTCTCGGGTTTGGGTTCAACCTTGGGTTTCTTCACTAGAGCAGCAACTGATTTGCCGTTTCATGAAGTATCCCTTCTTGCCCTTGCCCTTCTTGAAACTAGTGGTTTCACTAACCATCAACAATTGATGCTCCTTCTTGATTTCTACTTTCGCGGTGTCAAACATCACGAGTATTTCAAGGATCATCATATCTATCCCTGATATGTTATTGTTCATCACGAAGCTCTAGCAGCTTGGTGGCAATGACTTTGGAGAAACATCACTATCTCTGGAAGATCAATTCCCACTCGATTCGAGTGATTGTGGCACTCAGACAATCTGAGCACAAGCTCAACGATTGAGCTTTTCTCCCTTAGTTTGCAGGCTAAGAAAAATCGTCGGAGGTCTCATACTTCCTGACGTGGGCACGAGCCTGAAATCCCAATTTCAGCCCTCGAAACATCTCATATGTTCCGCGATGTTTCGAAAAACGTCTTTGGTGCCTCAACTCTAAACCGTTTAACTGAACTATCATGTAGTTAACTAAACGTGTATGTCCGATGTTCGTAACATCCAGAAATGATGTTTGGGGTTCAGCACACTCAGCGGTGCATTAAGGACATAAGCTTTCTACTGTCCGCATAATTGCTACTGTCAACTTTCAACTATATTTTCTCTAGGAACATATCTAAACAGTAGAACTAAAGCGCGAGCCACGACATAATTTGCGAAGACCTTTTGACTATGTTCAGGATAATTAAGTTCATCTTATGAACTCCCACTCAGATAGACATCCCTCTAGTCATCTAAGTGATTACATGATCCGAGTCAACTAGGCCGTGTCCGATCATCACGTGAGACGGACTAGTCATCATCGGTGAACATCTTCATGTTGATCGTATCTACCATACGACTCATGCTCGACCTTTCGGTCTCTTGTGTTCCAAGGCCATGTCTGTACATGCTAGGCTCGTCAAGTCAACCTAAGTGTTTCGCGTGTGTAAATCTGTCTTACACCCGTTGTATGTGAACGTTAGAATCTATCACACCCGATCATCACGTGGTCCTTCGAAACAACGAACTGTCGCAACGGTGCACAGTTAGGGGGAACACTTTCTTGAAATTATTATGAGGGATCATCTTATTTACTACCGTCGTTCTAAGTAAACAAGATGCATAAACATGATAAACATCACATGCAATCAAATAATAGTGACATGATATGGCCAATATCATATAGCTCCTTTGATCTCCATCTTGGGGCTCCATGATCATCTTGTCACCGGCATGACACCATGATCTCCATCATCATGATCTCCATCATTGTGTCTTCTTGAAGTTGTCTCGTCATCTATTACTTCTACTACTATGGCTAACGCTTTAGCAATAAAGTAAAGTAATTACATGACGTTTAAGTTGACACGCAGGTCATAAATAAATAAAGACAACACCTATGGCTCCTGCCGGTTGTCATACTCATCGACATGCAAGTCGTGATTCCTATTACAAGAACATGATCAATCTCATACATCACATATCATTCATCACATTCTTCTTGGCCATATCACATCACATAGCATACCCTGCAAAAACAAGTTAGACGTCCTCTAATTGTTGTTTGCATGTTTTACGTGGCTGCTATGGGTTTCTAGCAAGAACGTTTCTTACCTACGCAAAACCACAACGTGATATGCCAATTGCTATTTACCCTTCATAAGGACCCTTTTCATCGAATCCGTTCCGACTAAAGTGGGAGAGACAGACACCCGCTAGCCACCTTATGCAACTAGTGCATGTCAGTCGGTGGAACCAGTCTCACGTAAGAGTACATGTAAGGTCGGTCCGGGCCGCTTCATCCCACAATACCGTCGAAACAAGATTGCGCTAGTAACGGTAAGCATATTGAACAAAAATAACGCCCACAACTACTTTGTGTTCTGCTCGAGCATAGAATCTACGCAATAGACCTAGCTCATGATGCCACTGTTGGGGAACGTAGAAGAAATTCAAAATTTTCCTATGTGTCACCAAGATCTATCTATGGAGAAACCAGCAACGAGGGGAAGGAGAGTTCATCTACATACCCTTGTAGATCCTATGCGGAAGCGTTCAAGAGAACGGGGTTGAAGGAGTCGTACTAGTCGTGATCCAAATCACCGGAGATCCAGTGCCGAACGGACGGCACCTCCGCGTTCAACACACGTACAGCCCGGTGACGTCTCCCATGCCTTGATCCAGCAAGGAGAGAGGGAGAGGTTGAGGAAGACTCCATCCAGCAGCAGCACAACGGCGTGGTGGTGGTGGAGGAGCGTGGTACTCCAGCAGGGCTTCGCCAAGCACCGCAAGAGACAAGGAGGAGAGAGGTAGGGCTGCGCCAGGGAGAGATCAAATCGTGTCACTTGGGCAGCCCAAAACCCCCACTATTTATAGGAGAAGGGGAGGAGGGTGCGCCCCCTCTAGGGTTCCCACCCCTAGGGGGGCGGCAGCCCTAGATGGGATGGAGGGGGGCGGCCAAGAGGGGGAGAGGGGGGCGCGCCCTAGGGTGGGCCTTACGCCCATCTGCGCCTAGGGTTTCCCCCTTCTCCTCCTAGCTGCGCCTTGGGCCTTGTGGGAGGCGCACCAGCCCAATCAGGGGCTGGTCCCTTCCCACTCTTGGCCCATGCAAGCCTCCGGGGCTGGTGGCCCCACTTGGTGGACCCCCGGTACCCTCCCGATGGTCCCGGTACGTTACCGATAAAACCCGAAACTTTTCCGGTGACCAAAACAGGACTTCCCATATATAAATCTTTACCTTCGAACCATTCCGGAACTCCTCGTGACGTCCGGGATCTCATCCGGGACTCCGAACAACATTCGGTAACCACATACAAACTTCCTTTATAAGCCTAGCGTCATTGAACCTTAAGTGTGTAGACCCTACGGGTTCGGGAACCATGCAGACATGACCGAGACGTTCTGCGGTCAATAACCAACAGCGGGATCTGGATACCCATGTTGGTTCCCACATGTTCCACGATGATCTCATCAGATGAACCACGATGTCGAGGATTCGATCAATCCCGTATTCAATTCCCTTTGTCTAGCGGTATTGTACTTGCCCGAGATTCAATCGTCGGTATCCCGATACCTTGTTCAATCTCGTTATCGGCAAGTCTCTTTACTCGTTCTATAACACATCATCCTGTGATCAACTCCTTGATCACATTGTGCACATTATGATGATGTCCTACCGAGTGGGCCTAGAGATACCTCTCCGTCACACGGAGTGACAAATCCTAGTCTCGATTCGTGCCAACCCAACAGACACTTTTGGAGATACCTGTAGTGTACCTTTATAGCCACCCAGTTACGTTGTGACGTTTGGCACACCCAAAGTATTCCTACGGTATCTGGGAGTTGCACAATCTCATGGTCTAAGGAAATGATACTTGACATTAGAAAAGCTTTAGCATACGAACTACACGATCTTTGTGCTAGGCTTAGGATTGGGTCTTGTCCATCACATCATTCTCCTAATGATGTGATCCCGTTATCAACGACATCCAATGTCCATGGTCAGGAAACCGTAATCATCTATTGATCAACGATCTAGTCAACTAGAGGCTTACTAGGGACATGGTGTTGTCTATGTATCCACACATGTATCTGAGTTTCCTATCAATACAATTATAGCATGGATAATAAACGATTATCATGAACAAGGAAATATAATAATAACCAATTTATTATTGCCTCTAGGGCATATTTCCAACATGGGTTTCCTCCCTCGCCGGTGATGACCGCGTGAACGATGCACCTAGTCCTCTACACACACCGGTCGAAGGGATCCAACCGGATCTATGACCAACGATGAGCAGAGAGAAAATGTCGCTACCGGTGTGTTGTTTAGATCTAGAGAGGATGAGAGAATGAAGAGAGCAACCCTGGTAAAGCAAGCGCTTAGGCCCCTGCCTACATATATAGTGGAGTGATTATCTTTTTCTCTCCACAACAAGTGTTTCAATTTGTGTACGTGGCATTAAAGAAAATAAACTCTATTTAACGTGACTAACTGTAGGACTCCTACTTACTAGTAGTAGTATTGTTCACTTGTGCTCCCCGGCCCTCCATTATTGAACAACCCCATGGGTGAATAAACATACAATACTGGTATTTATATAGAATGAACAAGCTCGAACTATTTTCGAGTAGTTAAAAGTTGAGGGCGGGGCTTTTCCTGGGTAGTACACGTGGTAGTTTTCGCGTAGGCGGTTTGATAGAGAGGCGAGGAGGGTGAGGGAGTAGCGGATTCAACTTACTTACTGCTAGAAAGGTAGGGATGTGCGATTTTATGATGCATTACTACTGGAAAGATGGGGTCTTGTGGTATGACTACTGACTATAGTCATGAATTACTTGCGCTACGACCGAGGTGATGCCCCCTTCCATTCCCCGCTCTAATCTGGTGCATGACACGTCGACCCGGATGATGGCTCTCCCGCATGTCGGCAAAGTACGTAAGAAGGAGCAAAGAATCATGCGATATATATAGTGTATATACTAGTACTACTACTCACGTCAGAGGAGTGCGAACCATGACAACCCAGTGAACTAGTAGGCGATAGGCCATAGAAAACAATGTGGTGATATGGCCATAAAAACAATGTGCTACAGTCTAGTCTGTAGCATGTACAATACTACTCCTCTTTGTTTGGATCCTCGAGTTAGAGCTAGTTTGGCCTGAAATAGCCTCAAACTATCCAAACAGGAGGGGTTAGTTTGAGCTAGTTTGCTCTAACCCAGCTAAGAAAACTAGCCCGACGGAGAGGGTTCTAATTGAGTTAATTCTCCTAGGGCCCACTAAAAGAGAACTAAAAAAATCTCCCCTGTCCGCACTAGATCCCTCCCTCCCAACCCCCCTCGCACGACTCCTCTTTGTTCCCCATCGCGCCGCTCCGCCGCTCGCCCTCTCCCTCCAGCCTCCGACGCCCTCCTCCGGCCACCCTCGCCCTCCTGTGGCCGCCCTCTCCCTCCAGCCTCCAAAGCTCGCCCTCTCCCCCTGCATCAGTCGTTTCTCTACCTTTGTCGTGCACGGCGGCGGCGCATCTACCAGGGAGGTCACTAGAGGGGTGAGTTCGTTCGTTCCTTCTCTGTCTCACAGCCATATCATTGATCTTGCTCGCTCTAGCATTGATTCTGATTTGGAAAACTAAATCTCGATTAAACTTGGTATATATTTGTGGTGCACGTTCGAAATTGTTTAATGCTACTTGAGGAGGTAATATATCTTTATAGAGGCCCAAAGATTCAGTTCAGCTTTCTAGGTATTTCAATTCCAGGCTTGCTTTATTTCTAGAGGCCCAAAGATTCAGTTCACCTTTCTAGGTATTTTAGTTTCAGGCTTGCATTATTTCTAGAGGCCCAAAGATTCGGTTTGCAGTCATCGGCAAGCGGCCCTGCTACCCATGCCGGTCTCAACCTCAACTCGCAAGCGCCAGCGTCAGAGGGGTTCCCAGGGCTTGGGCTCTATGGAGCCTTCCTCCAGAGCGACGATGACAAGCTCCTCCCTAGGCGCGTCAGGGGCTCCAAGCTCCCTCCCTATTGTGAATGCCTTCCGTGATGAGTTAGCTCATGCTTTGTTTCATGGAGTGTAATTTTTTTGTGAAGCGTGATTGACGACTTGTATGTTTAAGTGGGATATCTCATTTGTATGGACAAAATAAAATTTATCATGTTTTGCATAATTGATTTGTAAAGATGGTTCGTTTATGTCAATTGTGAGCGGGAGGAGGCCACACAAGAGCCGGACACACCAAATCTGGCAGGAAATAGGGTCCAAAGTAGTCAAATGATTGAGAAAGAGCATTTATTGTCAATCTAACCCTGCCATCCAAACACCTCTTTGGTTAGAGTTAGTTCAGGGTTAGAATATAACTCTAACCTCTAACTGAGTTAGAGTTCCTCCTTGCCTCGGTTCATCGACATAATACTTTCCCCATTCTCGTGTTTTCAATATCCTGCGAATCAAAGAGGCCCTTAGACTGGTTTAGGTCCGGTCGTTTTATATAAATGTGTTATGTCCAAAATTTAATGAACATGCTCCATTTTCTACGAAAATAATCCAGTTTCATGTAGTAATTCGTTTATTTATTTATTCTTCTGTGGGGTGTTTGCATGTAATTCGTGAGGTCTGAAATGTAAAGTACCCCGGCATGGTTGCATATGCTCCGAGTCGTGCATGCACTATGACCCAGATGCTCTATGCCCACATGTCGGTGAAAGGGAGCATGTGGAAATAGCCTAGGAGTACATATAGGAGGATAAATGCGTGAAAAATATGTACTATGAAGCGTAGCTGCGGTTTGAAAAGAAGACCTAAAGTGATGACAGGTATAGGTCGCACACACCCGACTTGTGGTACTAGACGTACGACTACTTTTTCCCTCAAAAAAGAGGTACGAGTGCTCAGTACTCCTATTCTATCAACACGACTCTCATCTGACAACAGCGTCCGTGGTATAGCTATCTCTTCTCCCTTGTTTCTCTCTTATAATTCTAAACTCAGCCGACGCGCGGTGGGCGGGGTGGGGAATTGACGATGGTCGGTGTGCTCAACTGCGGCCCCACCTCATAGTGAAAATGTTACAACTGGAATAAAAATGTCATACACTAATAAAACATTAAGGCCACGAGGCGATGTAGTGCTGGTTACAGGAGGCAAGAAGAAAGATGCATCCATCAACGACGTCCACCTCATCGACTCAGGGCACCGGCCCACCGAACGGCGGCTAAGTAGCAGCGGCTTTTGTGGCCAGGTCGATGTGCTTCTAAACAATGGCGTCCAAAGATTCCTGCCGCTGGAAGAAGGCCAACAGCTTTCTGTCCTCACTGGCCTTGTAGTGGCCTATGTAGACGATTTCCTCGTAGACGTGGATGCGCATGTCGACAGTTTCTTGCACGGTGAGGCGCTACGTGGCGAGCGCGGCCTTGAGGTGCACATTCTTCGTCGCGACCTCTGGCACCTGTAGGGCCACTAGGGCTTGAAAGAGTTCGTCACCATGGAGGCTGATGAGGGTGGCAGGCAATGAGAAGCCTAGGCGGGCGGGCTGGAGCAGTACGGCAAGGTCGTCTGTGTGCTTTTTGATGGCGGCGAACTTGCAAATGGAGTGGACCATCATGTCGTCCATGCGAGAGGTGAAGTTGGCGTCGACGAGGGCTACGACGCTGGTGGTCGCCAGCACTTTCTGGAAACGCTGCGCGGTGTGGGGCCGCAGGCCGGCGTCTTGGATGATCTGGCACAACCGACTGCCGCTCGCGCCCATCGCCTCCATAGGTTCTTGTGGCTTCTGGTCACTTGTCTTGGATTGGAGTGAGTAGTGTTGCGTAGAGACTAGGAGTAGATGGATTGGAGTGGTGGGGCCCTTTATAAGAGAGTCCAAACTCTGTTGCATTCACATCATGTTGGCTCTATTATGCTTCTCCAATTAATTCCCTATGCATGCTAATTGAGGATGCATCATTGACCGTTCAACGTCTCAGGAACCTCTATCCTCTCCCTCCTTGGAATTCAAGTTGTATCAATGTAAATGCGGGTCAAGAAGAGACTAGTCATTTACTACATTGTGCACCGCGACTGTGTGGGGGTGCGACACGAACGACACAGACATGTTGGACTTGTTCCACTTTCTCGTTTTGAACTCATGACTTGTAGTAACACTTAGTTTAGAATATATAAGTTTGGTTGCCGCGCCAATATATACAGCACTCCCTCCATGTAGGTTGGGTCGCTGAAGTCAAAATTAGACAAAAAACATGATGGTGAGGACCAGTATACCTCCGTCTTCGTTTATTCCTCCTCATCATAATCCGTGCCAAATTTTGACCATAAATTTGACTAACAAAAGGTTCATAAATGTCACCAAAATTATATCAATGAAAACTATGTTCAAATACAAATCAACTGATATATTTTTTGTTGACATGCACTAACATTTTGT
This sequence comes from Triticum aestivum, assembly GCF_018294505.1. Taxonomy (NCBI): domain Eukaryota; kingdom Viridiplantae; phylum Streptophyta; class Magnoliopsida; order Poales; family Poaceae; genus Triticum; species Triticum aestivum. The sequence goes on along the minus strand of NC_057803.1, from coordinate 75,535,108 downwards.
TAGTTAAATCTTTGGTCAAAATTTAGCACAAATTACAAAAGGGACTAATAAACCAGGACCTAGGTAGTACACCAGGTCGAAGACAGTGATACTACATATAATTAACGACAAATCAGAGCATGGGATCACACATGTCATTTACGACTGGAATAAAAATGTCACACACTAATAAAACATTAAGGCCACAAGGCAATGCAGTGCTGGTTACAGGAGGCAAGAAGAAAGATGCATCCATCGACGACGTCCACCTCCTCGACTTAGGGCGTCGGCCCACTAAACGGTGGCTAAGTAGCAGCGGCTTCGTGGCCAGGTCGACGTGCTTCTGAACAATGGCGTCCAAAGATTCCAGCCGCTGGAAAAAGGCCAGCGTCTTTCTGTCCTCGCTGGCCTTGTAGTGGCCTATGTAGACGATTTTCTCGTAGACGTGGATGTGCAGGTCGATGGTTTCTTGCATGGTGAGGCGCTATGCAGCGAGCGTGGCCTTGAGGTGCACATTCTTCGTCGCGGCCTCCGGCAGCTACAGGGCCACCAGTGCTTCAAAGAGTTCGTCACCTTGGAGACCGATGAGGGTGACAGGCAACGAGGAGCCTGGCCGCGCGGGCTGGAGTAGTACGGCAAGGTCATCCGTGCACTTCTTGATGGTGGTGAACTTGCAGATGGAGTTGACCATCATCTGGCACATGCGAGAGGTGAAGCCAGCATCGACGAGGGCTATGACACCAGCGGTCGTCGGCATCGTCTGGAAATGCTGCGCGGTACGGGGAAGCAGGCCGGCGTCTTGGACGATCCAGCACAGCTGACTGCCGCTCGCATCCATCGACGCCATGGGTGGTTGTGGCTTCTAGTCACTTAGTCTTGGTCTTGGTCTTGAATTGGAGTGGGCAGTGTTGCGTAGAGACTAGGAGTAGATGGATTGGAGTGGTGGGGCGCCTTTATGAGAGTCCAAACTGCATTGCATTCACATCGTGCTGGCTCCATTCCGCTTCTCCTATTACTTATTCCTACCTCTGCATGCTAATTGAATGTGGAGGCATCATTGACTGTTCAATGTTTCGGGAACCGCTACCCTATGCCTCCTTGGCATTCAAGCCGTATGAACGTAAATGCATGTCAAAAAGAGACGAGTCGGTAGTAGTATACTCAATATTGTGCACCGCGACCACGGCGGAGAGGAAAACGAGAGAACTACGTATTTATTTAGAGTGTAGATTCACTCATTTTGCTCCGTATGTACTCATTTAGGGTGTAGTCACACTTTGAAATCTCTAGAAAGGTAAATACTCCCTCTGTTTTATTTACTCTGCATATTAGAGTTGACTGAAGTCAAATTGTCATAAAGTTCGACCAAGTTTACAAAAAATAATATAAAAATTTATCATAACAAATATATATGATGTGAAAGTACATTCAATAATAAATCTAATTGTATTGATTTGTTATTGCTTATGTTAATATATATTTCTATAAACTTGGTCAAAGTTTATAAAGCTTGACTTTTACCAAAGCTAATACACGGACTAAATAAAAACGGAGGGAGTATTTAGGAACGGAGGGAGTAGTCCCTCCTTTCCGTTTTACAGGGCGATCAAGTATAGTAGTGGGGTTATAGCATGCTTACATGGCAATTTTGTCTCATGCACGAGCCTGGCTATATGCGTGCTCCAAGCCTTCGCACAACGCCCCATCCCTACACAAAGACCGCCACGCGAGCGTTCGCAACTGCCATGTTTGGGTTGCGCTTGGCTCTTCACCTCTTCGAGAAGACAAACAATGATCGTTGGGGATATAACTATTGGGTATGAACCGCCCAGGAGGGGCCGGGTCATACCACTGGTGACTTATCAATAAAGATGGTGGGTCATAGCAAGCCTATGGGGCCCAAGACCTAGAGGCGACCTGAGGCCCAAGGGGACGAACCGCCACATGTATATCTTGTATTGTAAGGCAAGCTTAGTTAGTCACTGAGCAAGACACGTTGTGTATGAGCCAGCCAGGACTCTGTAAGCCGCCGGGCATCAACGTATGTATATAAAGGGGTGACATGGCGGCGGTTGAGGACAGATAACAAACAATCGAGAGCTAGGTCAAGCGTATTCACTCCCTGGTAATCGAAACCCTAGCAATACAACACAAAGCAGGAGTAGGCTTTTACCTCGTCGTGAGGGGCCGGACCTGGGTAAACTCTCTGTGTCCTTTGTCCCGTTTAACCCCTTCAATCTAACATAGTCACGATGGCTCCACGACTAAGTCCTTTCGCTGGGACATCTACCATCTTAAATCCACGACAATTGGCGCCCACTGTGGGGCCAGTGCATGGTGGTTTCGAGTTCTTGAAGGGCAGCTTCGCAGGGATCAAGGGATATGCTGTGGGCCGGATGACCAAGAGTCAACGCGGCAAGCTCTACATCGACGACACTGGCTGGGCCCTCGAGGCTGGCTCAATTGAGTATGGGTACCTGATGACCCACAAGTATAGCAGATCAATTGTAGCTCTTTTTGATAAGTAAGAGTGTCGAACCCAACATGGAGCAGAAGGAAATGACAAGTAGTTTTCAGTAAGGTAATGTCTGCAAGTGCTGAAACTGTAAGTAGCGAGTAGTTTGATAGCAAGATAATTTGTAATGAGCAAGTAACGATAATAGTAACAACTATGCCGCAAGGTAGCCCAATCCTTTTGAGGCAAAGGACATGCTAAAACAGTCTCTTATAATAAGCAAAGTGTTCTTGAGGGTACACGTGAATTTCATCTAGTTACTTTCATCATGTTGATTTGATTTGTGTTCGCTACTTTGATAATTTGATATGTGGGTGGACCGATGTTTAGGTTCTTTTCTTACTTGAACAAACCTCCTACTTATGATTAACCCTCCCGCAACCATCTGCAACTATGAGAAAAGTATTAAGAATAAATTCTAACCATAGCATTAAACTCTAGGATCCAATCGGTCCCTTACGGAATAGTGCATAAACTAGGGTTTAAGTTTCTGTCACTCTCACAACCCACCATCTATTTACTACTCCACAATGCATTCCCTTAGTCCCAAATATGGTGAAGTGTCATGTAGTCGACATTCACATGACACCACTAAGGGAATCACAATATACATACTATCAAAATATCGAACACATATCAAATTCACATGATTACTTGCAACATGATTTATTCCGTGACCTCAAGAACGAAGGTAACTACTCACAAACAACAAACAAGCTCATGATCACAGGGGTATTAATATGCATAATGGATCTGAACATATAATCTTCCACCGAATAAACCATATAGTAATCAACCACAAGATGTAATCAACACTACTAGTCACCCCCTAGCAACAATCTATAGTTCCGGTAACAAGATTGCATACAAGAGATGAACTAGGGTTTGAGATTAGATGGTGATGGTGAAGATGTTGATAGAGATTTCCCTCCCCAAGATGGGAGAGTTGTTGGTGATGATGATGACGATGATTTCCCCCACCGGGAGGGAAGTTCCCTCGGCAGAATCGCTTCGCCGGAGGGAAAAAGTCCTCCTGCCCAAGTTCCACCTCGAGGCGGCGGCGCTTCGTCCCGAAAGTCCTCCCCTTATTTTTTTTTCTAGGTCAAAACCACTTATATACCAGAAGATGGGCATCGGAGGGGGGCCGAGGAGGCCACAACCCACCAGGGCGCGCCTGGGGGGCCTGGTGCAGCCAGGTGGGTTATGCCCACCTGGTGGCCCCCCTCTGGTGTTTATTGACTCCAATACCCCTCAAATAATTCATAAAAATTCTTCATAAAGTTTCAGCTCGTTTGGAATTGTGCAGAATAGGTGGCCTATCGTAGCTTTTCCAGGTCCAAATTTCCAGCTGCCGGAATTCTCCCTCTTGGTGTGTTCCTTGCAAATTATGAGAGAAAAGGCATTAGAATTAGTCCAAAAAGCATTATTATGGGTTAAAACATTATAAATAATAGTAAGAAAACATGATGCAAAATGGATGTATCAGTACCGGGTCCCCTTCGGCGGAATCCACGTCTTCATTGGCAAGATCGATGAATCGGGCCCTGAGCCGGACATCTGCACCGACATCATCGAGACGGCTGAGTGGGCACAACCCGCCAAGGTTCAAGCAGCTGTAAAGCGTGCCTTTGTTGGTTTCATCCATGGGGCGGACTTTGAGGAAGGATCTGTGACTGATGGTGAACCGGCCATCTACTCGGATGGTGAATCATCAACCGGCGATACTAATTAAATGTATCAACTGCAGGACGGCTGGCTTGGGGGCTGTTCCGATGGTGATAGTATTCCAGACCCCTATGAGCCGCTGAACAGGGTTGCGATCTTCATGGCTAGTACACGACCGGCGCTTGGCTCAACGACCGTCGCGGCCATGACCTCCAGCTCGATGGCTGCAGCGACGGCTGGTGCTAGCGACTTTGTGCGCTCGCTGGCTCAGGTTTTGACAGAGTTGTTGGAGGCTTTGGCGAATTTGATGGGGGTGGAGGTGACCCCAAACACTCAAGAACAACATAAGGCGGATGTTGTGAAGTTACGAGATGAGATAGCTCAAGCCAAGGAAGAGCTGGCGGCTGAGAACGCTAGATGGCCACAGAGCGAGCTGCTTTGGATGCTCAGGCACAACGGGTACATGAGGAGTCGTTCTGGCTTACCTTGGATCAAAACGCTTCAAATGCCATCATGAGAAGGAGACACCAGAGTTGCTAACCTCTATAGTATGATGCGACAAACCTTTTTAACACGCCGGGGGAAGGAAACAGTGACCCGCTCGTGGTGAACAGGGTGGTTGAGGTTCCCATGACTGGAGCACCAGTTCAGCCGCACATTGTGGATCCGCCTTGTTTGGATGTAGATCCACCTCATCATGTTCCGACACCGCCGGGTCATTATTCCAACCCTTTGGATAACATGATTCCTGCAGCGTCACGATTGGTGGCTCTTCCCGTTGAAGGCGAGTCTCCAGCTGCGATAGAGATGGTGGAGGGCTAGAGAACTCCTTCAGACAGTAGTGACCCAGTAGGAGGCTTACTCTTGTAGCCATGAACGGATTCACTCAACCCCTCGACCAAGCCGGAGGTATAGCAGGCACATTGACCCGCTGGCAGTTTCAAGCAGTGAGCAACACCATAACCAGCCTCATAGGCATGACCCGACGCGCGGTGGTGTCGACGCCCAGACTTTGGTGGATCAGGGCAGGGTGCGTCGAGAGGCTGAGCTGGCGGATCAGCTGGCGGCTCAACAGCAATCTCTGGTTTATCCATCAGCATCGGCGGAGGCAGGTGTCGGTGTCAAAACCAGCGGAGCTCGGGTAAGGGGTCCCGAACTGTGCATCTAAGGTTGATGGTAACAGGAGACAAGGGACACAAAGTTTTACCCAGGTTCAGGCCCTCTTGATGGAGGTAATACCCTACATCCCGCTTGATTGATATTGATGAGTATGGGGGTTACAAGAGTTGATCTACCACGAGATCGTAATGGCTAAACCCTAGAAGTCTATCATGTATGATTATGATTGCCTCTACGGACTAAACCCTCCGGTTTATATAGACACCGGAGGGGACTAGGGTTTTACAAAGTCAGTTACAGAGAAAGGAATCTTCATATCTGCACACTAAGCTTGCCATCCACGCCTAGGAGAGTCCCATCCAGACACGGGAGAGAATCTTCTGTCTTGTATCTTCATAGCCCATTAGTCCGGTCCATGTCACACAGGCCGGACGCCCGAGGACCCCTTAATCCAGGACTCCCTCAGTAGCCCCTGAACCAGGCTTCAATGACGAGGTGTCTGGCGCACAGATTGTCTTCGGCATTGCAAGGCGGGTTCCTCCTCCGAATACACCAAAACAGCTCTCGAACACAGAGAACGTGTCCGGCTGTGTAAAACAAACACCACATATATCCGCAGAGAGTATAATATTTCATGACTCCGATCCACTGACAACTTTTGTAGCGTGACATCATGTCATAGCCCGGTCATTATTTCAAACTGTTTTTAGCCTCCCGCTCCATGCTTCAACATGCGGTTATATTGGCACGTCTTGTCAAAGCAAAGATCATGTCCCCTTATTGTGGGATTCTCATCAATACGGGCGTGGATAATCCAACCGCGCCGCCTGCACGACCCTTCAGGAATAAGCGAGTTTTAAGGTGAGTGGGGAGGCGCTTGATATTCACTGCCTTTATAAGCAGATAAGGATTCACCTCTTTCACCCACGCCCTCTTCCTCTCTGCCCATCCATTCTCGAGCTCCAGCGCCCAAGCTTCCATCCCTTCCGCCTCAAAAAAGCACTCCAGCCATGTCCGGGTCTGGAGCACAAGGAAAGTGGATGGTTTCCTCCGTCAAGGAGAAGGAAATCGCCAGGCTCCGAGAGGCCGGGTACCTAGCCAAGGAAATCACCCACTGTCTTCCGGCCAAGGGACAGATCGTCCCCACCCCAGAGCTCCATGAGAGGGTCGTGTTCACCCCCCCACTTCGTCCGTGGGCTCATGTTGTACTACAGGCTGGATTTCCTCGATCTGGCCCCCAACTCCTTCCTCAATATCTCAGCATTTATTATCGTGTGCGAGGCCTTCCTCCATATCCCTCCCCACTTTGGACTATGGCTGAAGGTCTTCAACGTGAAGCCGAAGGTGGTGGATGGCCAACATGCAGAGTGCGGAGCCGCCATGGTGAGCAAGCTGCCCAATGTCACATGGCCCAAAGGTACCTTCGTGGAGACCGTCAAGGGGTGGCAACAATAGTGGTTCTATGTCACAGAGCCTCGCGATGCCACCTGGGCCGCGGCTCCCGAATTCCAGTCCGGCGCCCCGATGCGGCTCACCTCTTGGCTAGAGAAGGGCCTGGACTGGTCTTCGTCGAACGAGCTGACAGCACTCCAGATGCGCATCAAGCGCATGGTGGACAAGGACGTCAAGCTTTTCAACGTGATTCAGGTGATGCTCACTCGCCGGATCCTGCTGTGCCAAAGCAGGACTTGCCACTTGTGGGAGTTTGGTCCGGCCAAGCACCGGACCTTGCAATAGTTCTTCGGCACTATGCACGAAGACACCTGGAAGGTTCTCTTCAAGGCCAACAAGACGTGGCCGGTGATGACCGAGGACCATGGGCATGACCTGGCCCATCGCGCTAGTGCGGTAAGTTTTCCGTATTTCAAGGTGTACCCTTTACTTTCATACTCAAGGAAGATGTTTAAGCTTCCCTATTTATTGTTTAAGGGTTGGACAAAGAAGGCGAAGCGGATTCAATGTTCGGCTCCGCTGCCCGAAGAACCAGCTATCCCGCTTCTGACGAAGATGCGGGTTCCGGCGCCCTATCAAGCACAAGAGAAGAAGGCCAAGAAGAAGGCCAAGGGGACCAGGGGTGGTCTCCGCCATAAGGGCACTTTGGAGATGACGCCCGAAGACACCGAAAACTACTCCCCTCCCACCACCAACAACGAGGAAGAGGAGGAAAGCGATTCAACCTCTGAGGGGGGAAGGAAGAAAAGGGCGGCCTTCACGCATTTGGAGGAAGAGGCGTCCAAGAAGGGGAAGGCCTCCGCCGCGGACAACCCCGCGTGGGACATTGACAACAGCTCCGAGTGGCGCCCCAGGGATAAGCCCCCTGCTGAATCGTAAGTACTCAAAGACGTAGGCAAATATCCGGCTCCTTTACTTTATAGTTTTAACATGTTGAATCATGCACTTGCAGTCCGAATCGTTCCGAACTCGAGCGATCCTTATCTTCGGGAAACTCGCTGGATCCGAAGGTAATGGATAGCGGGTCCCTTCCGGCGGCCTCCTCTCCCAAGACTGTGGAAGACGCTGAAGTGTTGTCCTGAAGGACACTCCCGACTCAGGGGGAGGCACGAGAGACCATCACGGTGGCGCCAAAGGATAATACCTCGGCCGTTGGACACATGGGGGAGGAGATCCCCATGGAGACTGGCGATGGGGGCCATCTCCAACTTGCCCCCAGCCGAATACAATACCGGAGACCTATACGGCTCCGGAATCTGGCAGGCAGCCTCCTTCAAAGGAAGGAGGTGTGCCAATTCCACCGGTGACCTCTGTCAATCCAGAGGCACCAGATACACTATTGGAAGCGCTGCGAAGTGCTTCCATGGTTGAGGAACACCGTACCCTCATGGGTACGGTGGTTGAGAGGGTTCAGTCTGCTAAGAGCGGACTGATCGAAGCCTGCACAAGCCTTCTAACAAGCTTTGAGGTAAGCGTCGCCATTGTATAAAAAGAATGACATAATATAGACATTAGCCCCTGAGACTCTGTCCGGTGTTCGGAAGGAAAAGCTGGACAGAGGATCGAGTATTTTCGTAAAAGACTAACTAAATATGTCTTATATGAATAAGCAGGTGTCGTTGCTAGCCGCAACCTCTCATGCTGCTAAGGTCTCCATACTAAAGCAGAGTCTGGAGCGGGCCGAGGAAGAACTCGGTCGTGTAAAAAAGCAACTAGAAGACAAGGAAGGTATGCAATGACCTTGTGTATATCCGGAAAGGATGAATGAATTGTGCTGACCATAGTGCCATGACATATGTTAGGGGCGGCGGCCGAGGTGGAGGCCCTCAAGAAGGCGCTGGCCGAGGCCGAGGAGAGAACGGTAAAGGAACAAGCCGCCTGCGAAAAGCATGAGGCCAGGGTCGGTGAGGTCCAGCAGGAGCTCCAGGACGCCGTGAAGAAATACGAGTCCTTGGAGTGCCATGTTGCGGATCAAGATTCTGAACTCGCCAAGGCCCGCCAAAGTGCACAAGATGCCTGGGTCAAAGCCCAAGGGGGCCTCCAGGAGATCCAAGAGGCCAGAAAAATCGCGGCTGGTAAGGCCTTCATTATGCAGAGCAAATATGTGAAGAAAAGGTATCTCTTACTAACCCAGATTTGGAGTTCTCCAGGAGCATTTGCGGATTTACCGCGCAGCATTGCTGACGCTGCGGAGTTCTTCCGAGCCGAAGAGGGGAGCTCGACGGAGAAGCTGTTTTGGTCGCAATACCTTACGCTAGAACATCTGGTGCCCTTTAGTGATCAGCTAAAACAGTTGGTGGAACTGCATAGGGTGGCCGAACTAGCCATGAAGGATTTGATAATCCGGTTATGGCCTACCGAAGCCATACCCAGCAGCTACTTCGGGCTTGTGAAGCGGCTGGTCAATGCCTGCCCCCGGCTTGACGTCATCAAGCAGTCGGTCTGCATCGAAGGTGCGCGGATGGCCTTCGCCCGTGTCAAGATACAGTGGGCGAAGATGGACGCCGTCAAGCTCGCGACTGAGGGTCTGCTCGCTGGCCAGGAGCACCGCACGCCGGAGCAGTATTTTGATGATGTCCTCAAGGGATCCCACATTGTAGAGGGCCATTGCTCAAAAAGACATTATCTTTGAATGAGTACCTTCATGTTTTCCCGCCCTGTATGATGAAAACAAGACTGATGTGTAATATAATGCTTGCTGTTTATTTTGGAATTTTACCTCCTGTGTGGCCATTTTTATTAAATCTGAGAGTTGGCCAGTTGTCGGCTTCAGCCCCCACGTAGGTAGTACGGGGTGTTCGAGATGGAATCTAAACACTCTTGATCCAAGAAATTGGTCCTTGAAGGAGGTGTTTAGCGCAACGAACTAGGCAATCAAACTATGTGGCTTTATCACCCTCACTTAGACATAGGAGTTTGACAATAGAAATGTAGGCGCAGCCCCTAGTATTCGTTAGTCCGGACTAGGGTGGTGTAGACACCTGATCGGGTGAAGGCCGATTCGTCACATAATGCGGAAAAATTGCAAGAGATTATAACCTCCGAAGAGCTGACCGGCTCACGCCGCATCATGACAATCAGTTTTTGGCTTTCTCTACCGAGGTGCTCATCCGGATAAACCAGGACACAATCGCAGTGGTTCTTCCTTTACTACCCTAGTCGATAGAGCGGAACGTAAGGTAGTAAGCACAGGAGCCGGGCAACCCAACTATTGACCAAAGACATGATTCAGAGCCAATGCATATAATGCTAAATTCGGGGCCGAACTATACTATAAAAGTGTTCAGACTAGTTGCCATAGTATGGGGCGCAATAAAGCCCCTGGCGAATTACGGCGTACCAAAGTGTACAGATGCAAATAAGAATAGCGAAATAAAAATGAAGTAGTAAGCTAGTGCCACATAAGTTGGGCCACAAACTATTTTCATTATAATTTTGATTAATACGTCAAAGCGTATTTATACAAATAGTGTGATAAGCAACAGTGGCTATTTAACATGCCACGACCAAGGGGGAGCTGCATACGCGTCCTGAAAACAGGTAGAATGATCGTTAAGAAGAACATCTAGAGATTTCCCCACACGTTTGTGCTACTTGCCACCTTGGTATATCCGTCCTTCGAAAGGACCGATTATCAGGCCGTCAAGAGGGGCATGTGAAAAGAAACCTAAAAAGGATAAAAAGAAAAGTAAAAGTATGTGTGTCTCGGGAAGGTCGAGCCGTATTGTGGACCACAGTATGGTTATGCCTCCGTCTCTGCCCATGGTATTTTTAGTGTGTAGTTATGTACGCGCGGTATGTATGCCGCCACTTGGTCGGGGCTGAGACGGAGGTTGAATTGCTAGTCTAACACCTGACGAGCCGGACTATCATGCTGCGGAGTAGCCCGGACTTGTTTGACAGTGTCCGGGAGCTTGGCCGCTGAATTAAAGTTCTGCCTTAAAAGGCCGCTCTGTACTTCCGCTGCCAGGGCCGCGGTGTGTTCCTCGGTATGGAGGGAGTGCTCCGTGTTTCCATTGACTGTTATGACACTACGTGGTCCGGGCATCTTGAGCTTGAGATAAGCATAGTGTGGCACCCAATTGAATCGAGTAAACGCAGTTCGTCCGAGCAGTGTGTGATAGCCGTTGCAGAAGGGGACGATATCGAAGATTAACTCTTCGCTTCGGAAGTTGTCCGGAGATCCGAAGACGACCTCCAATGTGACTGAGCCCGAGCAACGGGCCTCTACACTTGGTATAACTCCTTTAAAGGTAGTTTTGGTGGGCTTGATTCGCGATGGATCGATGCCCATTTTGCGCACTATATCCTGATAGAGCAGGTTGAGGCTGCTGCCACCGTCCATGAGGACTCGTGTGAGGTGGAATCCATCGATTATTGGGTCAAGAACTAGTGTGGCTGAACCGCCATGATGGATACTGGTTGGATGATCCCTGCGATCAAAGGTGATCAGGCATGACGACCATGGGTTGAATTTTGGGGCGACTGGCTCTATCGCATAGACGTCCCTGAGCGTGCGCTTGCTGTCGGGGGCGATGCTGATTCCGCCAACACCTATGGGGACAGGGCCCCTTTCGGTTTGGTGGGAGGCGGAGAGCGCACAAAGAGCGGATCGAGGCAGTGCACGCGGGCGATTTTACCCAGCTTCGGGCCGCACGGATGCGTAAAACCCTACTGCTGCTTGTTTGTGTGTATTGGATTCTTGCTCAGGAGCGATGGACGCTGCCAGACTAAGCATGAGAGTGTTCCTGGTGTTGAATGAGCCGAACTGGCCGAACCCTCGAACCCCCTCTACGTTGCGCTTGGGCCTCCTTTTATACTTTCAAGGGGTTACCCACAGGTGGCAACGTAGACTAGAAGGGTAAAAATGGAAAAAGATGCGGTAGGTGCAGCTACTACTACTGTGGATACAGTGCACCCTACCTAACTCTGACGGCAGGGGACAAGGGCATTAAATGCCTGTCTGAGTCTCCTAAACAGTGCAAAGGGTGACCGTTAGGAGCGCCACTGTTTGCCACGATGGGCTTCTCTTCATCTCCGCTTGCCACCACGTACCCCTAGCTGCACGGCCTCCCGCCACGTGTGCTTGGGAGAGTCCCAGAGCGACACGTTAGCAAGTAAGCTGGAGCGCGGGCACGAAGTGGGGGTTTCCCGCGGCAAGCTCCTTGCCGCGGTCGTCGTCTTGTCGCGTCCGGAAGCTTGTCGCTCGCCGGATCTTGCCGGGACGCAGGGCGCATCGCGGCAAGCTTTCTTGGTATGCCTTGAGTGGCCTTCCCGGCAAGCTCCTCTTGCCGAGGTCTCGTCTCTTCCCGGCAAGCTCCTCTTGCCGGGGCCTTGGTTGGCCTTCTCGGCAAGCTCCTCTTGCCGGGGCCTTGGTTTGAGTACTTTGTTCTTGAATGGTCTTCAAGGGAACCACGGAGGGTCCTGGCGGTCACCCGGCAAGCCTTGCCGCGGGGCGCTGCAACTGCCCGTGCACGAGTTCGGGGTAATAGGGTACCCCTACTCTAGTACACCGACAGGAGCCCCCGGGCCTGGGCCATACATGGTGCCGAGCGCTGTTGGGCCAGGCCCAAAACAGTGCACGGGCACGCGCGGCCTAGGTCACACCGAATCTAACTCCGCTCCCACCGCGCATGCCCAGAACGGCATGCGTCAAACGTGGCGTCGTGGGAGAGATCGTGGGAGGTTGTTTATTTGGAAGGCCGAAGCGTCCGCCCCGTCCCTCTTTATAAGCAGGGGAAACAGGGGCATTTCCTCCATCTTTGTCATTCGCTGTTGCAATCTCAGAAACCTCCGCCGCCGTCCTCCGCTTCCAAAGTCGAAAGAGAGCAGCGCTCCGCTCCCGTCGCCGTCGCCACCACCAGCGCCGTCGATCTCCCCCACCGCCTCCGCCATGCGTCCGAAGCCCGGGACGGGGAAGGCCACGAAGGCCGCGGCCGCGAAAGCTGTGAAGTCGACCGAAGCGCAGCGGCTTGAGGCGCTGCGGAAGGAGCGGGCCACTTTCTCCCCCGAGCTCTCCGCGGAGGAGCTGAGGGAGTGGTACTATCTCTTCTGGCACCCGTAGCTCGCCTAGTCACTCCTTTTTCCCTTTTCGCCTCCTTGACCTGCCTCCTGAAAAGAGGGACAGGAAAGGGATTATGGGCATCTTATCTTTTTAATTTGTAAGCCTTCGGGCCTTAGCTGTATCTAAAATTTGTAATCCTCTCTTTCATGTTTTTCATCCTCTATGGACTGTACCTGAGTGGGATGTTTTTTTAATGAAAAGGGGAATGCTTGCCGGGTTATTTGTCTCGCGAGTTAAACCCACGCCAAGGAGCAAATCCTTGGTATCCTTCGGACAGGCATTTCATCTCCCGGCAACAGGCCCTGCCGCCTTCCCACGTCGCTCAACCTTTCTCACGCTTTTAACGGAGGCAGGAGCGAGGTGGGTGCGGTCTCCTCGTTTCATCCCTTTGCTGCCGCGACTACGACCAAACTTGGCCCCGAGAACGAGCCCCAGGGCCTCGAGTCGAGGGAGCACGGCAGTTTCCGGGAAGAAACGTGGTTTCGCATTCCCCAGTCCATAAGAGGATGCATGATGAGGGATGAAAGACTTATCTGACATTGCAGCCCCTGGCAACTCTGGTTTGCCGTGGACGATTCTTGGCACTCACAGCCCCCAGCGATACTGGCTTGCCGGGAAGGCTTTTATCTTCAGCAGAGAACTTTGACGTTCTCGATGCCAGCTTCCGGCAAGTTTGTTGCCAGGAAGGCTTTTATCTTCAGCAGAGAACTTTGACGTTCTCGATGCCAGCTTCCGGCAAGCTCGATGCCAGCTTCCGGCAAGCTCGTTGCCAGGAAGGCTTTTATCTTCAGCAGAGAACTTTGACGTTCTCGATGCCGGCTTCCGGCAAGCTCGTTGCCAGGAAGGCTTTTATCTTCAGCAGAGAACTTTGACGTTCTCGATGCCGGCTTCCGGCAAGCTCGTTGCCAGGAAGGCTTTTATCTTCAGCAGAGAACTTTGACGTTCTCGATGCCGGCTTCCGGCAAGCTTGTTGCCAGGAAGGCTTTTATTTTCAGCAGAGAACTTTGACGTTCTCGATGCCGGCTTCCGGCAAGCTGGTCGCCAGGAAGGCTTTTATCTTCAGCAGAGAACTTTGACGTTCTCGATGCCGGCTTCCGGCAAGCTCGTTGCCAGGAAGGCTTTTACCTTCAGCAGAGAACTTTGACGTTCTCGATGCCGGCTTCCGGCAAGCTCGTTGCCAGGAAGGCTTTTATCTTCAGCAGAGAACTTTGACGTTCTCGATGACGGCTTCCGGCAAGCTTGTTGCCTGGAAGGCTTTTATTTTCAGCAGAGAACTTTGACGTTCTCGATGCCGGCTTCCGGCAAGCTGGTCGCCAGGAAGGCTTTTGGCGAAGAACTTCGTTGTTCTTGACACCGGCTCCCGGCAAGATCGTTGCCGGAAAGGCTTATGGCGAAGTACTTCGTCGTTCTTGACGCTGGCTCCCGGCAAGATCGTTGCCGGAAAGGCTTATGGCGAAGAACTTCGTCGTTCTTGACGCCGGCTCCCAACAAGATCGTTGCCGGAAAGGCTTATGGCGAAGAACTTCGTCGTTCTTGACACCGGCTCCCGGCAAGATCGTTGCCGGAAAGGCTTATGGCGAAGAACTTCGTCTTTCTTGACACCGGCTCCCGGCAAGATCATTGCCGGAAAGGCTTATGGCGAAGAACTTCGTTGTTCTTGACGCTGGCTCCCGGCAAGATCGTTGCCGGAAAGATTGGCCCTAGGAGCGTTGCCAGCCCCCGGGCCATGACTGCATTTAAACATGACAAGTGATTAGCATCCGAAGTGCACTTAACTTGCTTGCAAATTTTGACTTTTGCAGCATATTCCCTATGCCTGCTGGAATGCTTTCCGGTGCGTACGATCCAGCCCGTAGCGCTTGAGGGAACGGGCCCTTAGCGGCTATTTGGGAACAACGCCTCCCGGAAAGGTTTACCTTCTTGGTTCTAGCGCAACCGCACAAGTTGCCGAGCGGACTCGAGGCAACATGGAGCGCAACTAGCCCCGAGAAGGCTCCTCGGCATACAGGTCTATGCAGAAATCTCAAATAAATAGCGCATGCTATCTTCCTGTTCAACCCCTCTTTGTACGTCCACCCTACGCTTTCTAGGGAAACTTGCCGGTGCAGGCACCCTTGCCGCGAGCGCCGAGTGCGGAACTTCAGCAGCCTGCTGGCGGGGTCTCTACCGACAAGCAATCTTGTCGCAACTAGTTGCAGCTCACTTAAGTTGTTGAGCGGACTCGAAACAAAGTAAGGGCGCTAGCGGCTCACTTAAGTTGCTGAGCGGACTCGAAGAAAAGTAAGGGCGCTAGCAGCTCACTTAAGTTGTTGAGCGGACTCGAAACAGAGTAAGGGCGCAACTAGCTACGAGTTGATTCCTCCGCGCACAGGTTTTCCGTACAAAGAACAAGATCTCCGAGGCAGATAACCTTATACAGAAAGGAAATATCTAAAGTCTCGCACGACTTAGCTTTTTCTGTTGCCGCACTGGCGTCGTTCTTTTGCTCGCCCGCTCCTTGGGAGCCATGATGATGAAGATTTAGCTTGCGTGGACGCCGGATCGGGTTCGCACGATCTCGACGCCCCCTACCTGGCGCGCTAGAGATGTCGGGGGCGATGCTGATTCCGCCAACACCTATGGGGACAGGGCCCCTTTCGGTTCGGTGGGAGGCGGAGAGCGCACAAAGAGCGGATCGAGGCAGTGCACGCGGGCGGTTTTACCCAACTTCGGGCCGCACGGATGCGTAAAACCCTACTGCTGCTTGTTTGTGTGTATTGGATTCTTGCTCAGGAGTGATGGACGCTGCCAGACTGAGCGTGAGAGTGTTCCTGGTGTTGAATGAGCCAAACTGGCCGAACCCTCGAACCCCCTCTACATTGCGCTTGGGCCTCCTTTTATACTTTCAAGGGGTTACCCAGGTGGCAACGTAGACTAGAAGGGTAAAAATGGAAAAAGATGCGGTAGGTGCAGCTACCGCTACTATGGATACAGTGCACCCTACCTAACTCTGGCGGCAGGGGACAAGGGCATTAAATGCATGTCTGAGTCTCCTAAACAGTGCAAAGGGTGACCGTTAGGAGCGCCACCGTTTGCCACGATGGGCTTCTCTTCATCTCTGCTTGCCACCACGTACCCCTAGCTGCACGGCCTCCCGCCACGTGTGCTTGGGAGAGTCCCAGAGCGACACGTTAGCAGGTAAGCTGGAGCACGGGCACGAAGTGGGGGTTTCCCGCGGCAAGCTCCTTGCCGCGGCCATCGTCTTGTCGCGTCCGGAAGCTTGTCGCTCGCCGGATCTTGCCGGGACGCAGGGCGCGTCGCGGCAAGCTTTCTTGGTATGCCTTGAGTGGCCTTCCCGGCAAGCTCCTCTTGCCGAGGTCTCGTCTCTTCCCGGCAAGCTCCTCTTGCCGGGGCCTTGGTTGGCCTTCCCGGCAAGCTCCTCTTGCCGGGGCCTTGGTTTGAGTACTTTGTTCTTGAATGGTCTTCAAGGGAACCACGGAGGGTCCTGGCGGTCACCCGGCAAGCCTTGTCGCGGGGCGCTGCAACTGCCCGTGCACGAGTTCGGGGTAATAGGGTACCCCTACTCTAGTACACCGACACTTGCGCTCCCTCTTAGGGATATGGGTAGCATATATCATCTTCACCATTTTGACCTGAGGGGGAAACTTCTTGTCCCCCTATGTTCGGTGAACGGGGCTCCTCATCGTCATTCTCGCTTTGTGACCCCTTCTCCTTGCTTTTGGCATTTAACTTGTCGGCCTGTTTGAAGACCAAACAACTCTGGTGGGTATTATTGGCTGGTTTATCAGGGGTGCCATGGATCTGACATGGATGATCAAGTATGCGGTCCAGGCTGGAAGTTCCTTGATTATTCCTTTTATATGGCTTCTTCCGGTGACCGTACTTGGAGCCACTGAATCCGGCGTTAACCGTCGTGTCATCAGTATTGTCACCATTGTTTCGGCGCTTGTAGACCAAGAGGGATATAATAAACACTTCCATATAAAGTGCATTGAATACTATGAGAAGTTTGATTCCTTATGATTGTTTTGAGATATAATTATGGTGATATTCGATTCATGATAGTGAGTAATTGTGAATTGGAGAAATACTTGTGTTAAGGTTTGTGATTCCTATAGCATGCACGTATGGTGAACCGTTATGTAACGAAGTTGGAGTATGATTTATTTATTCCTTGTCTTCCTTATGAGTGGCGGTCGGGGATGAGCGATGGTCTTTTCCTACCAATCTATCCCCCTAGGAGCATGTGCGTAGTACTTTGTTTCGATGACTAATACATTTTTGCAATAAATATGTGAGTTCTTTATGACTAATGTTGAGTCCATGGATTATACGCACTCTCACCCTTCCACCATTGCTAGCCTCTCTAGTACCGCGCAACTTTCGCCGGTGCCATACACCCACCTATTACCTTCCTCAAAATAGCCACCATACCTACCTATTATGGCAATTCCATAGCCATTCCGAGATATATTGTCATGCAACATTCCACCATTCCGTTTTATTATGACATGTTCCATCATTGGCATATTGCTTTGCATGATCATGTAGTTGACATCGTATTTGTGGCAAAGCAACCTTTCATAATTCTTTCATACATGTCACTCTTGAGTCATTGCACATCCCGGTACACCGCTGGAGGCATTCATATCGAGTCATAATTTGTTCTAAGTATCGAGTTGTAATTTTTGAGTTGTAAGTAAATAAGAGTGTGATGATCTTCATTATTAGAGCATTGTCCCATGTGAGGAAAAAATAAAAGGGAGGCAAAAGAAACCAAACAAAAAAAGAGAAAAAAAAAGAAAAAATGAGAGAAAAGAGAGAAGGGGCAATGTTACTATCCTTTTTTCCACACTTGTGCTTCAAAGTAGCACCATGATCTTCATGATAGAGAGTCTCCTATGTTGTCACTTTCATATGTTGGTGGGAATTTTTCATTATAGAACTTGGCTTGTATATTCCAACGATGGGCTTCCTCAAAATTGCCCTAGGTCTTCATGAGCAAGCAAGTTGGATGCACACCCACTTAGATTTCTTTTGAGCTTTCATAAACTTATAGCTCTAGTGCATCCGTTGCATGGCAATCCCTACTCACTCACATTGATATTTACTGATGAGCATCTTCATAGCCTGTTAATATGCCTAGTTGATGTGAGACTATCTCCCTCTTTTTGTCTTCTCCACAACTACCATATTCTATTCCACCTATAGTGCTATGTCCATGGCTCACGCTCATGTATTGCGTCAAAGTTGAAAAAGTTTGAGAACATCAAAAGTATGAAACAATTTCTTGGCTTATCATTGGGGTTGTGCATGATTTAAATATTTTGTGTGATGAAGATGGAGCATAGCCAGACTATATGATTTTGTAGGGATAAGCTTTCCTTGGCCATGTTATTTTGAGAAGACATAATTGCCTTGTTACTATGCTTGAAGTATTATTGTTTTTATGTCAATATTAAACATTTCTTTTGAATCGTATGGATCTGAACATTCATGCCACAATAAAAAATTACATGGATAAATATGTTAGGTAGCATTCCACTTCAAAAATTATGTTTTTATCATTAGCCTACTCGAGGACGAGCAGGAATTAAGCTTGGGGATGCTTCATACGTCTCCAACGTATCTACAATTTTTTATTGTTCCATGCTATTATATTATCTGTTTTGGATGTTTTATATGCATTAATATGTTATTTTATATTATTTTTGGGACTAACTTTTTAGCCTAGAGCCTAGTGCCAGTTTTTGTTTTTTTCCTTGTTTTTGAGCTTCGCAGAAAAGGAATACCAAATGGAGTCCAAACAGAATAAAACCTTCACGATGATTTTTGTTGGACCAGAAAACACCCAGAAGACTTGGAGTGCAAGTCAGAAGATCCACGAGGCGGCCACAAGGGTGGAGGGTGCGCCCCTACCTTGTGGGCCCCTCGGTGACCCCCTAACCTAGATCTTCCTCCTATATATTCACATATATTCCCAAACCACCAGAAGTATCCACAAAACACTTCTCCACCTCCGCAACCTTCTGTTCCCGTGAGATCCCATCTGGGGGCCTTTTCTGGCATCCTGGCGGAGGGGGATTCGATCACGGAGGGCTTCTACATCAACTCTATTGCCATATCGATGAAGCGTGAGTAGTTTACCACAGACCTATGGGTCCATATAGCTAGTAGCTAGGTTCTTCTCTCTCTTTGATTCTCAATACCATGTTCTGCTCGATGTTCTTGGAGATCTATCCGATGTAATCTTCTTTTGCAGTGTATTTGTCGAGATCCGATGATTGTGGATTTATGATCAGCTTATCTATGAATATTATTTGAATCTTCTGTGAATTCTTTTATGCATGATTTGATATCTTTGTAGTTCTCTTCGAACTATCAGTTTAGTTTGGCCAACTAGATTGTTTTTTCTTGCAATCGAGGAAGTGCTTAGCTTTGGGTTCAATCTTGAGGTGTACTCACCCAGTGACAGTAGGGGTAGCGAGGCACGTATTGTATAGTTGCCATCGAGGATAAAAAGATGGGGTTTACATCATATTGCTTCAGTTTATTCCTCTACATCATGTCATCTTACTTAAAGCATTACTCTGTTCTTCATGAACTTAATACTCTAGATGCAGGCAAGAGTCGGTCGATGTGTGGAGTAATAGTAGTAGATGCAGGCAGGAGTCGGTCTACTTGATACGGACATGATGCGTATATTTTATAATCATTGCCTTAGATGTCGTAATAACTTTGTGCTTTTCTATCAATTGCTCGACAGTAATTTTTTCACCCATCGTATTATTTGCTATCTTGAGAGAAGCCTCTAGTGAAACCTATGGCCCCTGGGTCTATTTTCCATCATATAAGTTTCCGATCTACTATTTTGAAATCTTTTACTTTCTGATCTATAAACCAAAAACCCCAAAAATATTTACTTTATCTTTTGTTTAGTTTTATCTATCTCTATCAGATCTCACTTTTTCAAGTGACCGTGAAGGGATTGAAAACCCCTTTATCGCTTTGGGTGCAAGTGTTTGATTGTTTGTGGAGGTATTGGTAATTTGTGCGTTGTCTCCTACTGGATTGATACCTTGGTTCTCTAACTGAGGGAAATACTTTTCTCTACTTTGCTGCATCACCCTTTCCCCTTTAAGGGAAAAACCTACGCAAGCTCAAGATGTAGCAATGATCATGTATATAGGCATCACGTACAAGACAAGTAGACCGACTCCTGCCTGCATCTACTACTATTACTTCACACATCGACCGTTATCCAGCATGCATCTAGAGTATTAAGTTCATAAAGAACGGAGTAACGCCTTAAGAAATATGACATGATGTAGCCAAAGTAACTCAATCAATATGAATAAACCCCATAATTTTATCCTTAATGGCAATAGTACAAATACGTGTCTTGTCCCTTTCTCCCACTAGGATATATAGCACCGCAAGATTGAACCCATCATAAAGCACCTCTCACATTGCAAGATAAATCAATCTAGTTGGCCAAACCAAATAGATAGATCGAGAGAAATACAAAGCTATAATAATCATGCATAAAAGAGTTCAGAGAAGACTCAAATAATATTCATAGATAATCTGATCATAAACCAACAATTCATCAGATCCCAACAAACACACTGCAAAAGAACATTACATCGAATAGTTCTCCAAGAACATCGAGGAGAACATTGTATCGAAGATCAAAGAGAGAGAAAAACCCATCTAGCTACTAGCTATGGACCCATAGGTCTGTGGTAAACTACTCACACATCATCGGAATAGCAACAAGGTTGATGTAGAAGCCCTCCGTGGTCGATTCCCCCTCCGGCAAAGTACTGGAAAAGGAATCCTAGTGACGAAGTATTTTGGGTGGCTCCATTAGTTTCCTGATTTTAGAGAATTTATAGAGTTGGAATTAGATCAAACGAAGGAATAAGGGGCCCACAAGCCACATGGGCGTGCCCATGTGCCTTGTGGCCTACTCCTTCGCCTTCTGGCCTCCTCCCGAACCTTCTAGGGTCTCTTATGTCTAGGGGAAAATTGTCAAAAAGTTTCGTGACATTTGGACTTCCTTTGGTACTAATTTCCTAGAAAACCAACACCTGTACAGAGACGTGCTATACAAACGGTTTTCAACCCCTTTCCACGGCGGTTTTTTGAACCATCGCCAAGTGAGTGAGTGTGATAGGGAGGTCCTTCCCACACGACACAAAAGCCGTCGGGGATAGGCCCTCCGGCCACACAGGCGGGGGGAAAATGAGCTCGTGTGCGATCGGGCGAGGCATCAAAACCCAATCGTTTTTGTTCATATGTACATCCAACACAGTGAATCCCCAAAAAACGTTTCCATTCGTATGTACATCACACACATTTTTTTGTGTGGAAACATTTGTGCAAGGTGGCCTAACACAAACAGTTGTCCGTCAGAAGCTGTGTGTGATTGTTAGTTGATCCAACACGCATACTTTCTAGAAACCATGTGGGTTGTTTGAGTTCATCGCCCACGGTGTTGTCTGTGTAACCGTCTGCAATAGAAAACCCCAATAAGTAGGGTAATTAGCCTATTATTGATAATCCATGTAGTAATCAAATTGACATTTCTTATAAAACACACCAGATATTTCATATCCGTATAACGACAACCAGGATTTCATAATCGAATTACATCAGATAGCTTCAACACTCAGTTACACCAAAGAGGGATATAGCTAGCTACGCCATTACACAAAAGCACCAAGTTTCACATGCAACATCGGAAACCTTTGGAAAAGTAACATCACACACAGTAAGTAGACAGATGAATCTCATCTGGAAAACTGAAGAAGTGGAAGGCGAATATTGAGCCTTCAGTGATGTTGAATGTCCTTGCAACTTTAGGCCAGTGGCTATGGATAATTGCCCGCCCAACCTTCGTCCTCTTGAGGAAGACTTCAATATTGTACCGTGGGTGTTGAATGAATACCTTCCTCACCTCTTGACCATGCAGGTGGTTTGAGAATTAATCATCTGTGAACTGCTTTGAAAAGTACTAAAAACAAAGATATGCATAAGTCATTGTTATAAATTTTGAAATGGCGCAAGTGGTAAAAACAAGGTAAAAGAGTTAATTGTTGGGGAACGCAGTAATAATTCAAAATTTTCCTATGTGTCACCAAGATCAATCTAGGATATGCTAGCAACAAGAGAGAAGGAGTGCATCTTCATACCCTTGAAGATCGCTAAGCGGAAGCATTTACAAGAACGCGGTTGATGGAGTCATACTCGCGGCGATTCAAATCACGGAAGATCTGATCAAGCACCGAACGGACGGCACCTCCGCGTTCAACACACGTACAGCCTGAGGACGTCTCCTCCTTCTTGACCCATCAAGGGGAGAGGATAAGTTGAGGGAGAACTCTTGCAGCACGGGGGCGTGGTGCTGGTGGAGCTCGTGGTTCTCCGACAGAGCTTACCTAAGCACTACGGAGGAGGAGGAGGTGTTGGAGGAGGGAGGGGCTGCGCCAGGGAAGGGGTGAGGCTACCCTCCCACCCCTCCCTCTATTTATAGGGTGAAGGGGAGAGGGGTCGGCCGCCCTAGATGCATCTAGAGGGGGCGGCGGCCAGGGGGAGACTTGCTCCACAAGCAAGGTGGGAGGCGCCCCCTCCCATTAGGGTTTCCAACCCTAGGTACCTTGGGACCTTGGGGGCGCACCAGCCCACCAGGGGCTGGTTCCTTCCCATATTCAGCCCATTAAGTCCCCTGGGGCAGGTGGCCCCACCCGGTGGACCCCCGAACACCTTTCAATGGTCCCGGTACAATACCGATAACCCCTGAAACTATTCCGGTGACTGAAATTGGACTTCACATATATAAATCTTCACCTCTGGACCATTCTGGAACTCCTGGTGACGTCCGGGATCTTATCCGAGACTCCTAACAACCTTCGGTAACCACATACAATTTCCCATAAAAACTCCAGCATCACCGAACCTTAAGTGTGTAGACCCTACGGGTTCAGGAACCATGTAGACATGACCGAGACATCTCTCCGGCCAATAACCAACAGCGGGATCTGGATACCCATGTTGGTTCCTGATGATCCACAAGTATACGGGATCTATCATAGTCCTTTCGATAAGTAAGACTGTTGAACCCAACGAGGAGTAGAAGGAAATGATAAGCAGTTTTCAGTAAGGTATTCTCTGCAAGCACTGACATTATCGGTAACAGATAGTTTTGTGATAAGGTAATTTGTAACGGGTAACAAGTAATAAAAGTAAATAAGGTGCAGCAAGATGGCCCAATCCTTTTTGTAGCAAAGGACAAGCCTGGACAAACTCTTATATAAAGGAAAACGCTCCCGAGGACACATGGGAGTTATCGTCAAGCTAGTTTTCATCACGTTCATATGATTCGCGTTTGGTACTTTGATAATTTGATATGTGGGTGGACCGGTGCTTGGGTGCTGCCCTTCCTTGGACAAGCATCCCACTTATGATTAACCCCTCTTGCAAGCATCCGCAACTACAAAAGAAGTATTAAGGTAAACCTAACCATAGCATGAAACATATGGATCCAAATCAGCCCCTTACGAAGCAACTCATAAACTAGGGTTTAAGCTTCTGTCACTCTAGCAACCCATCATCTACTTATTACTTCCCAATGCCTTCCTATAGGCCCAAACAATGGTGAAGTGTCATGTAGTCAACATTCACATGACACCACTAGAGGAAAGACAACATACATCTCATCAAAATATCGAACGAATACCAAATTCACATGACTACTTATAGCAAGACTTCTCCCATGTCCTCATGAATAAACGTAACTACTCACGAATCATATTCATGTTCATAATCAGATAGGTATTAATATGCATAAAGGATCTGAACATATGATCTTCCACCGAATAAAACAACTAGCATCAACTACAAGGAGTAATCAACACTACTAGCAACCCACAGGTACCAATCTGAGGTTTGGAGACAAAGATTGGATACAAGAGATGAACTAGGGTTTGAGATGAGATGGTGCTGGTGAAGGTGCTGATGGAGATTGACCCCCTCCCAATGAGAGGATCGATGGTGATGGTGATGGTGATGATTTGCCCCTCCCGGAGGGAAGTTTCCCCGGCAGAACAGCTCGGCTGGAGCCCTAGATTGGTTCTGCCAAGTTTCCACCTCGTGGCGGCGGAATTTCGTCTCGTAAGCTTGCTTCTAATTTTTTTCCAGGATGAAAGACTCCATATAGCCAAAGATGGGCATCAGAGGGCTGCCAGGGGGGCCACGAGGCAGGGGGCGCGCCCCCCACCCTCGTGGATGGTGGGTGGTCCCCCTCTGGTACTTCTTTCGCCCAATATTTTATATATATTCTGAAACGTGCTCCCGTGAAATTTCAGGACTTTTGGAGATGTGCAGAATAGGTCTCTAATATTTTCTCCTCTTCCAGCCCAGAATTCCAGCTGCCGGCATTCTCCCTTTTCATGTAAACCTTGTAAAATAAGAGAGAATAGGCATAAGTATTGTGATATAAGGTGTAATAATAGCCCATAATGCAATAAATATCAATATAAAAGCATGATGCAAAATGGACGTATCAACTCCCCCAAGCTTAGACCTCGCTTGTCCTCAAGCGAAAGCCAATATTGAAAAATATGTCCACATGTTTAGAGATAGAGGTGTCGATAAAATAAAATACGAACATGAGGGCATCATGATCATTCTTATAACAGCAACATATATATATATATATATATATATATATATATATTGTCATATGATTTCTTATTCTAAAGTAACAATTCAATCACAATTTCAAGTATGAATCAGAAACTTCATTGAAAACTAACAAACTATAATCTCAGTCACTGAAGCAATTGCAATTTATCATAACATCAAAAAGAGTCAATATAAGAGCTTTTCAGCAAGTCCACATACTCAACTATCATTTAGTCTTTCACAATTGCTAACACTCACGCAATATTGGTGGGTATGAAGTTTTAATCAGACACAGAGAAAGATAGGGGCTTATAGTTTTGCCTCCCAACCTTTTACCTCAAGGGTAATGTCAGCAATAATAATTCATGAAAACTCACATCCAATTAGCTATATATATTTGGATCTTTCCAACACATTGTGCTTGCCAAAGGATAAAATGTAAAAAGGAAAGGTGAAGATCACCATGACTCTTGTATGAAGTAATAGACAAGAATAAAAGATAGGCACTTTGCAGAGGGAAGCAGAGGTTGTCATGTGCTTTTATGGTTGAATGCACAAAATCTTAATGCGAAAGAACGTCACTTTATATTGCCACTTGTGGTATGGACCTTTATTATCCAGTCCATCGCTTTTATTTCTTCCACATCACAAGATCGTACAAAAGCTTATTTTCTCCACACTAATAAGTCATACATATTTAGAGAGCAATTTTTATTGCTTGCAACAATGACAACTTACTTGAAGGATCTTACTCAATCCATAGGTAGATATGGTGGACTCTCATGGCAAAACTGGGTTTAAGGGTATTTGGAAGCACAATAAGTATCTCTACTTGGTGCAAAGAATTTGGCTAGCATAAGAGGGAAAGGCAAGCTCAACATGTTGGATTATCCATGAAAATATAATTTATTCCGGATCAAGTTGTCATTAAGTTGTCTTCCTTGTCCAACATCAACTCTTCAGCATGTCATATTTTAATGAGTTCTCACAATCATAAAAGATGTCCAAGATAGTATATTTGTATGTGAAAACCTCTCTTTCCTTATTACTTCTTATTAATTGCAACGATGACCAAAACTATGTTTGTCAACTTTCAACAACTTTTATTCATCATACTCTTTATATGTGAAGTCATTACTTTCCATAAGATCCATATGATCTCTTTATTTCTTTTTATTCTTTCTCTTCTCTTTTATTTTTATACCCTCAAGATCATAGCAAGATGGCAAAGCCCTTGAATCAACACTAATCTTTATTATATATAGCTCATGGACTCGATTACATAGAAGGATCATAAAGCAAAACTCAAAACTAGATCATACTAAAACTTTATTCTACTAGAGCAAGATATTACCAAAAGGATCGACCTAAGAAAAAACGGTAAAGATAAAAGTGTGATGGTGATACGATACCGGGGCACTCCCCCAAGCTTGGAAGTAGCCAAGGGGAGCGCCTATACCCATGTTTTTATGTCTCCTTCCTCGGAGGTAGTGATGATGGAGTTGTTGATGATGTAGGCTTGTCGTCCATCTTCCAAGGCATAGTCTCGCCATCATAGAAGGATGATCGAGTCTCCGGGATCCTCGAATCTGCAGCCAAACTCATCCTCTTGAATCTATATTCATACTCACAATTCTGGTTTTGCAGGTCATAGATCTGGGCTTGGAGATACTCGATTTTCTCATGAAGCTTTAAGATGGTCTCTTCGATGTTTCTGGCATATAGCTTGGTGGTGTTGGTGAACTCCGTGATCATTATGTGGTTGGTGCAGAGTCCACGTTCCACCATCTCCTGGCACTTGAAAACTTGTTGCTCCATTGCTTTGAGTCTTGTCTCCATGCTTCCGGTCCTCCTTGGTCCCTCAACATCGTGGATGTGCAGAAACCCCTCACGATCTCAATGGTTTGAGGGTGTTGCAGCACCTCCGCGAGGTAGGGGTTGATGACCTTCTCGAAGAACTTGTCCATGGGGGCACTTGGAGACGTCATGGTGATCTAGATGTGTCAAAAAAACAGCTCGAAACAAAAACAGAGGATATTTGCATGGTACGGTGGTCAAAACCTTCGGGAGATTATATAATGAATTTTTACCGACCAAAAGAAGTATCCTGCAAGAAAACGGAGTCCGGAGGGCACACGAGGTGCCCACGAGGCAGGGGGCGCACCCAGGGGGGTAGGGAGCGCCCTCCGACCTCGTGGGCGCCTCGTGTCTTTCCCGGACTACTTCTTATTTTCCTATTTTCTTAAATATTCCAAAACGGAGAAAAAATGCTATTAGAACTGTTTTGGAGTTGGTTTACTTACCATACCACATACATCTTCCTTTTCGGAGTCTGAAACATTCTGGAAAGTGTCCCTTATGTATTCCTCCCGGGTTACGGTTTCAATAACATTAGTTTCAACATTTATGGGATTACCTGAGATATAATGTTTGATTCTTTGACTGTTCACTGATACGTCTCCGTCGTATCTACTTTTCCAAACACTTTTGCCCTTGTTTTGGACTCTAGCTTGCATGATTTGAATGGAACTAACCCGGACTGACGCTGTTTTTAGTAGAATTGCCATGGTGTTATTTATGTGCAAAAACAAAAGTTCTCGGAATGACCTGAAACTCCACGGAGATTATTTTTGGAAATAATAAAAAATACTGGCAAAGAATCAAGGCTAGGGGCCCCACACCCTAGCCACAAGGGTGGGGGCGCGCCTGCCCCCCTGGGCGCGCCCCCTACCTCGTGGGCCCCCTGGAGCTCCAGCGACCTCAACTCCAACTCCATATATTCGTGTTCGGGGAGAAAAAATAAAGGAGAATGATTCATCGCGTTTTACGATACGGGGCCGTCGCCAAGCCCTAAACTCTCTCGGGAGGGCTGATCTGGAGTCCGTTCGGGGCTACGGAGAGGGGAATCCGTCGCCGTCGTCATCATCAACCATCCTCCATCACCAATTTCATGATGCTCACCGCCGTGCGTGAGTAATTCCATCATAGGCTTGCTGGATGGTGATGGGTTGGATGAGATTTATCATGTAATCGAGTTAGTTTTGTTAGGGTTTGATCCCTAGTATCCACTATGTTCTGAGATTGATGTTGCTATGACTTTGCTATGCTTAATGCTTGTCACTAGGGCCCGAGTGCCATGATTTCAGATCTGAACCTATTATGTTTTCATGAATATATGTGAGTTCTTGATCCTATCTTGCAAGTCTATAGTCACCTACTATGTGTTATGATCCGGCAACCCCGAAGTGACAATAAACGGGACCACTCCCGGTGATGACCGTAGTTTGAGGAGTTCATGTATTCACTATGTGTTAATGCTTTGGTCCGGTACTCTATTAAAAGGAGGCCTTAATATCCCTTAGTTTTCACTAGGACCCCGCTGCCATGAGAGGGTAGGATAGAAGATGTCATGCAAGTTCTTTTCCATAAGCACGTATGACTATATTCGAAATACATGCCTACATTACATTGATGAATTGGAGCTAGTTATGTGTCACCCTAGGTTATGACTGTTACATGATGAACCGCATCCGGCATAATTCTCTATCACCGATCCAATGCCTACGAGCTTTCCATATATTGTTCTTCACTTATTTACTTTTCCATTGCTATTATTACCATCACTACAAAACACCAAAAATATTAATTTTGCTATCATTACCTTTTGCTACCGTTACCACAACTATCATATTACTTTGCTACTAAAAATTTAGCTGCAGATACTAAGTTTCCAGGTGTGGTTGAATTGACAACTCAACTGCTAATACTTGAGAATATTCTTTGGCTCCCCTTGTGTCGAATCAATAAATTTGGGTTGAATACTCTACCCTCGAAAACTGTTGTGATCCCCTATACTTGTGGGTTATCAAGACTATTTTCTGGCGCTGTTGCCGGGGAGCATAGCTCTATTCTTTGAGTCACTTGGGATTTATATCTGCTCATTATGAAGAACTTGAAAGATCCAAGAACCAAGATTTATCCCTCAACTACGAGGGGAGGTAAGGAACTACCATCTAGCTCTGCACTTGATTCACCTTCTGTTTTGAGTAAGCTTGCGACACCTAAACCTGCTTCTGCTATTAATTCTAATATGTCACATATTATTGATGATGCCACTTCTGCTATGCATGATACTTATGATGAAACTACTTCTATGCTTGATACTACTGTGCCACTTGGTGAATTTCTTGATGAACAGCTTGCTAGGGCTAGAGAGGATGAAATTATTGAAACTGATAATATTGATGAAAGTGATGATGAAGGCTCTCCTAATAAATATGAATTGCCTGTTCTTCCTGAGGGCTATGTTATGGATGAAGAAACTAAAAGAGATTTTCTTGCTTGCAATGATAGAAGTGATCTTAAGAAATTATTAGCTAAGCTTAAACAAAAAACTCTGCATGCTAGAATGAAATATGATCCTGCTTATGCTACTTCACCTATCTTTGTTACTGATAAGGATTATGAATTCTCTATTGATCCTGATATAATTACTTTGGTTGAATCTGATCCTTTTTATGGCTATGAATCTGAAACTGTTGTGGCACATCTTACTAAATTAAATGATATAGCCACCCTGTTCACTAATGATGAGAGAACTCGCTACTTTTATATCCTTAAAATATTTCCGTTCTCATTAAAGGGTGATGCTAAGATATGGTTTAATTCTCTTGATCCTGGTTGTGTGTGTAGTCCCCAGGATATGATTTATTACTTCTCTGCTAAATATTTCCCTGCTCATAAGAAACAAGCTTCCTTAAGGGATATATATAATTTTGTGCAAATTGAAGAAGAGAGTCTCCCACAAGCTTGGGGGAGGTTCTCCAATTACTTAATGCTTTGCCTGATCATCCTCTTAAGAAAAATGAAATACTTGATATCTTTTATAATGGACTAACTGATGCTTCCAGAGATTACCTGGATAGTTGTGTTGGTTCTGTTTTCAGGGAAAGAACACCTGATGAAGCTGAAATTCTATTGAATAATATGTTGAAAAATGAAAATAATTGGACACTTCCTGAGCCAGCTCCTTAGCCTATTCCCAAACCAACCCCGAAGAAAAGAGGTGTTCTATTTCTCAGTCCCGAAGATATGCAAGAGGTAAAGAAATCCATGAAAGAAAAG
Source organism: Triticum aestivum (assembly GCF_018294505.1). Classification (NCBI taxonomy): domain Eukaryota; kingdom Viridiplantae; phylum Streptophyta; class Magnoliopsida; order Poales; family Poaceae; genus Triticum; species Triticum aestivum. The sequence goes on along the minus strand of NC_057803.1, from coordinate 75,505,502 downwards.
GGTATTAAAGCTGAAGATGTTAAGAATTTACCTCCTTTTGAAGAAATACATGGTCTTAATTTACCGTCTGTTGAAGAAATATATGGTTTTAATCCATCACCTATTAAAGAAACACACGGTCTTGATAACCCGATACAGGTAGTAAAGGTAAATTCTCTCTATAGATATGATAAAGCCAAAATCCCTCCTACTAAGTTTGCTAGCCAATGTTTGGATGAGTTTGATAACTTTATGGTTAAGCAAGAAGACTTCAATGCTTATTTTGGTAGACAATTGAAAAAAATGCTTATATGATTGAACACTTGGGTGATTATATGTCTAGAGTCAAAGGTGAACTTAAACTCATTAGTAAACATGCTTCTATGGTTACCGTTCAAGTAGAACAAGTACTTAAAGCTCAGAATGATTTGCTCAATGAATTAAATAGTAAGAAAAATGATAATGTTGTTAGAGTTATGACTAAAGGTGGTAAGATGACTCAGGAACCTTTGTATCCTGAGGGCCATCCTAAGAGAATTGAGCAAGATTCTCAGAGAAATAATACAGATGCACCTAGTCCTTCTAAAACGAAGAAAAAGGAAAATGATAGGACTTTGCATGCTTCTAGTGAACCTGTTATTGACACACCTGAGAATCCCAATGATATCTATATTTCTGATGCTGAAACACAATCTGGTAATGAACATGAAACTAGTGATAATATTAATGATAATGTTTATGTTGATGCTCAACCTAGTAATGACAAAGATGTAGAGATTGAACCTGCTGTTGATCTTGATAACCCACAATCAAAGAATCAACGTTATGATAAAAGAGACTTTGTTGCTAGGAAGCACGGTAAGGAAAGAGAGCCTTGGGTTCAGAAACCCATGCCTTTTCCTCCTAAGCCATCCAAGAAAAAGGATGATGAGGATTTTGAGCGCTTTGCTGAAATGATTAGACTTATCTTTTTGCGTATGCGTTTAACTGATATGCTGAAAATGAATCCTTACGCAAAGTACATGAAAGATATTGTTACTAATAAAAGAAAGATACCGGAAGCTGAAATTTCCACCATGCTTGCTAATTATTCTTTTAAAGGTGAAATACCTAAGAAACTAGGAGATCCCGGAGTACCAACTACACCATGCTCCATTAAAAGAAACTATGTTAAAACTGCTTTATGTGATCTTGGAGCCGGTGTTAGTGTTATGCCTCTTTCTTTATATTGTAGACTTGATTTGAATAAGTTGACACCTACTGAAATATCTTTGCAAATGGCTGATAAATCAAATGTTATACCTGTCGGTATTTGTGAGGATGTGCCTGTTGTGGTTGAAAACATTACTATTTTAATGGACTTTGTTATTCTTGATATTCCCGAGGACGATAGTATGTCTATTATTCTTGGAAGACCCTTTTTGAATACTGCAGGGGCTGTTATTGATTGCAACAAGGGCAATGTCACTTTTCATGTTAATGGTAATGAGCATACGGTACATTTTCCGAGGAAACAACCTCAAGTCCACAGTATCAATTCTATTGGAAAAATCCCATCGATTATTTTTGGAGGTTTTGAATTTCCTCTTCCTACTGTCAAGAAGAAATATGATATTCTTATTTTTGGGGATGTCCATATCCCCGTTGAGGTAACCTAGTGTTATTCGAAATTTCTCCGGTTTCATGTTACTCGAAATGAGTTTGTTAACAAGACTTGATCAACCTTGTTAGTGGATTCCTTTTGACGAGCATGAGATGGACGAAGTTAGAAAGCACAACCTTCTGTACCCTCCTTTTACTTTCTGTTATTTAGTTGAAATAAAGTAAAAATAGTAATCTCTGTCTGTTTTTTGAATTATCCGTGCAACATGAAAATACCTTGAAAATAAAAGTTCTCCAAATGCCCTGAAATTTAAATATGATTTTTTCTGGAATATTTGAGAATATCTGGCACTGAGAACACAGCAGGGGGAGCAAGCACCTGGCCAGGAGGGTCCACAGCGTGCCCACCCCTAGGCGCGCCCCCCTACCTCGTGGGCCCATGGTGGCTCCCCTCCACTTATTCCTGCACCCACACACTTCTTCTTCCTCCCAAAAAATCACCATCCAGCTCAAGCACGAGTTCTAGCTCATTTTACTGCGATTTTCGATCTCCTTGCTGAAAGCACCTCTCACAAAACTGCTTTTGGGGAATTGTTCCTTGGTATGTGACTCCTCCATTGGTCCAATTAGTTTTTGTTCTAGTGCTTTATTCATTGCAAATTTCTGCTGCCTAGGTGACCATGTTCTTGAGCTTGCATGTCAAATTTATATGGTTCCAACTAGTTCTAATGCACGATATAGGTCCTAGGCACTTCTAGGAGTAGTTGCTATCAATTTTGTTGAGCTTGGTTCACTTTTATTTGAAGTTACTAAAAATTTTAGAAATTTTTCAGAAGAAGAAATATGTTTAGGAAAATTTACCAAGGTGGTCCTTCAAGGAAGCAAGGACCCAGGCTTGCAATGCGTGATGTTGATGATGAACCACTAAGGGACGCCCCAGTGCGGCCTTGTGAATGGCCTTCAGAGGACTTCATGGATCGAGCAGGAATTGAGGAAGAATTTAACGCATATTTGCGTAACGCTGATCTTGTGAGCTTCGAGGCAGAAAAGTGCCGCCAGTACCACTATCTCACTAGTTCCTTTGTGAGGAAGTTTGAATTTTCATCTTCACGCAATTCTCAAACTGTCATATTTGATCTTTATGAAAATTCTTATACTATGGACTTAGAGGATTTTACCACTGCTTGCAAACTTCCACAATGGGGTAGTGCTAGTGAACCTCGCAAATCTGAGTTTAGAGATTTTTTTGCTAGTATAACTGTGGGGGAATCTAGATATATAGCACAAGCTACCATAGGGAGCATTCATTTTCCTGCTCTACATTATTTTGCTCTCTTCATAGGTATATGCATTAATGGTAAAGATGAAGCATGTCACATGTATGTCCCTGACCTCAGTATTCTTAGGAGTGCTATGTTAGGAGATAAATCTTATAATTTTGGAGCCATTGTTGCACGAAGGTTGCATCACAATAGATTTAATGGAGATTTCTTTGGTGGAATTTATGCAACCCGTATAGCTAATTTTCTTGGTATAACCATACGTGAGGATGATATTGAGTTGCCTCCTGCTTATTTGGATTATGAGGCTATGGTTCGTCATCATTTTGTTGAGAGGAACGGTCAGTTCCTCCAGTACCGACTAATCTTCGACAGACGACACACCTATCATGTCGCTCTCCCTGCTTCTACTTTCTTTGACTTTCAGGCAAAAGGGAGATATTTTATAACCAGAGAGGAGGTGGAAGAGTATAAGAGGAGGGCCGAGATAGCTCGCCTCCAAGCTACAGCCCACGATGCAATGACTGCTGCATCTCAGTACGACACCAACTATAACTTTGGATATCCGCCAGGCCATCCGTGGCATTAGACCAACTTAGGCCAAAAGCCTAAGCTTGGGGGAGTACATATTTCCCACCAACATTATATTTATGTTCACACACTTATTGCTAGTTGTCGGTGCTCATAATTTTTCATTGTAATATCCATGCTAGTTTATTTCTTTTTTATGCTTTCTTCTCGTGTGTTTGATAAACCTTAAGAAAAACAAAAAAATTAGTTGTAGATTTTAGCTAGTTTTAATTTCCATGCTTGTAGTAGTAATTAAAAAGAAAACCCAAAAAGATTTCATGTTCTTCTTTTCCTTGTTGGGAGCTTTCCTGTGTAAATAGTTTTATTTCTTTTCTTTTCTTTGGGGGCGATAGGAGAAGACCATGATTAAATTGTTAAAGTGGCTCTTATATGCATTATTGTTGACTTGACAAAGAGCCCATATTACCTTGTCTTCTCTCTTGAACTGAATGCTTGCATATTCCAGCTTAGTCCAATGCACGCGCACTATTATTATTATCCACACTATTCGGTCGTGCAAATGAAAGGCAATAATGATGATTATATGATGAACTTATTGAGATGGGAGAAGCTGGTATGAACTCGACCTCTCTTGTTTTTTGTAAATATGATTAGTTCATCGTTCCTGATTCAGCCTGTTATGAATAAACATGTTTGCAATGACAATTAGAGATTATAGTTGTTTATGGCATGCTTAATTATCTGGGAGCTTATAATGGTTTACCTTGCGTGCCAACATTCTATTAAAATGGTTGTGATGTGGTATGATAGGGTGGTATCCTCTTTTGAACGATTTGAGTGGCTTGACTTGGCACATGTTCCCGCATGTAGTTGAAACAATATCAACATAGCCACTACGATATTTATGTTCATGGTGCATTATATCCTACTCATGCTTGCATTCGGTGTTGATTAATTTTAATGCATGTTCATGACTGTTGTCGCTCTCTAGCTGGTCCCTTCCCAGTCTTTTTCTAGCCTTCACCTGTACTAAATGGGAATACTGCTTGTGCATCCAATCCCATAAACCCCAAAGTTGTTCCATATGAGTCCACCATACCTACCTATATACGGTATCTACCTGCCGTTCCAAGTAAATTTGTATGTGCGAAACTCTAAACCTTGAAATAAACATTCTGTTTTGTATGCTCGAATAGCTCATGTATCAACTAGGGTTGTTCATATCTTCCATGTTAGGCAGGTTATTCTCAAGAGGAGTGGACTCCGCTCCTCACTCACGAGAAAATGGCTGGTCATCGGGATGCCCAGTCCCATGCTTTATGCAAATCAAATCAAAATAATTGCAAACAAAACTCCCCCTAGGACTGTTGTTAGTTGGAGGCACTCATTGTTTCGAGCAAGCCACGGATTGATGCTTGTTGGTGGAGGGGGAGTATAAACTTTACCATTCTTTTTGGGGACCGCCTATAATGTGTGTAGCATGGAAGATATCGCCATCTCTTAGTTGTTATGTTGACAACGAAAGTATACCGCTCAAAATATTATTCACCTCTATTTCAAAATCGAGCTCTAGCACCTCTACAAATCCCTGCTTCCCTCTGCGAATGGCATATCTATTTACTTTTATGTTGAGTCATCATCCTCTTATTAAAAAGCACCAGTTGGAGAGCACCACTGTCATTTGCATTCATTACTGTTAGTTTACATTGAGTATGACTTGACTGGATCTCTTTTACCATGAATTACAATGTCTAGTCAGTCCTTGATCTTTAAAGGTGCTCTGCATTTATGTTTTGCGGTCTCAGAAAGGGCTAGCGAGATACCATCTTGTTATATCATATTATGATTGTCTTGAGAAAGTGTTGTTATCCGAGATTTATTATTATTGCTCGCTAGTTGATTATACCATTGATATGAGTAAACATGAGACCTAAGAGTTATTGTGAATATGGTTAGTTCATAATCTTTGCTGAAAACTTGAATGCTGGCTTTACATATTTACAACAACAAGAGCAAACAGAGTTTGTAAAAGTTTTTCTTTATCACTTTCAGTTTGTCAACTGAATTGCTTGAGGACAAGCAAAGGTTTAAGCTTGAGGAGTTGATACGTCTCCGTCGTATCTACTTTTCCAAACACTTTTGCCCTTGTTTTGGACTCTAACTTGCATGATTTGAATGGAACTAACCCGGACTGACGCTGTTTTCAGCAGAATTTCCATGGTGTTAATTATGTGCAGAAACAAAATTTCTCGAAATGACTTGAAACTCCACCGAGATTATTCTTGGAAATAATAAAAAATACTGGCAAAGAATCAAGGCCAGGGGGGCCACACCCTAGCCACGAGGGTGGGGGGCGCGCCCCTGCCTCGTGGGCCCCCTGGAGCTCCACCGACCTCAACTCCAACTCCATATATTCGTGTTCGGGGAGAAAAAAATAAAGGAGAAGGATTCATCATGTTTTACGATACAGAGCCGCCGCCAAGCCCTAAACTCTCTCGGGAGGGCTGATCTGGAGTCCGTTCGGGGCTCCGGAGAGGGGAATCCGTCGCCGTCGTCATCATCAACCATCCTCCATCACCAATTTCATGATGCTCACCGCCGTACGTGAGTAATTCCATCATAGGCTTGCTGGACAATGATGGGTTGGATGAGATTTATCATGTAATCTAGTTAGTTTTGTTAGGGTTTGATCCCTAGTATCCACTATGTTCTGAGATTGATGTTTCTATAACTTTTCTATGCTTAATGCTTGTCACTAGGGCCCGAGTGCCATGATTTCATATCTGAACCTATTATGTTTTCATGAATATATGTGAGTTCTTGATCCTATCTTGCAAGTCTATAGTCACCTACTATGTGTTATGATCCGGCAACCCCGAAGTGACAATAATCGGGACCACTCCCGGTGATGATCGTAGTTTGAGGAGTTCATGTATTCACTATGTGTTAATGCTTTGGTCCGGTACTCTATTAAAAGGAGGCCTTAATATCCCTTAGTTTCCACTAGGACCCCGCTGCCACGGGAGGGTAGGACAAAAGATGGCATGCAAGTTATTTTCCTTAAGCACATATGACTATATTCAGAATACATGCCTACATTACATTGATGAATTGGAGCTAGTTCTGTGTCACCCTAGGTTATGACTGTTATATGATGAACCGCATCCGGCATAATTCTCTATCACCGATCCAATGCCTACCAGCTTTCCATATATTGTTCTTTGCTTATTTACTTTTCCGTTGCTATTATTACCATCACTACAAAACACCAAAAATATTACTTTTGCTATCATTACCTTTTGCTACCGTCACCACTACTATCATATTACTTTGCTACTAAACACTTTGCTGCAGATACTAAGTTTCCAGGTGTTGTTGAATTGACAACTCAGCTGCTAATACTTGAGAATATTCTTTGGCTCCCCTTGTGTCGAATCAATAAATTTGGGTTGAATACTCTACCCTCGAAAACTGTTGTGATCGCCTATACTTATGGGTTATCATTCACCACCCTCAGATTTGTGCCTTCGAAGTTGTTGATTTTTATGGCACTGGAATGATAAACCTCCTCGATAACGTAAGGACCTTCCCATTTAGAGAGAAGTTTGCCTGCAAAAAATCTTAAACGAGAGTTGTATAACAATACATAATCACCTACATTAAACTCATGTTTTTGTACCCTTTTGTCATGCCATCTTTTAACCTTTTCTTTAAACAATTTGGCATTCTCATAAGCCTGGGTTCTCCATTCATCAAGTGAGCTGATGTCAAAAAGCCTCTTCTCACCGGCAAGTTTGAAACCATAATTGAGCTCTTTAATGAGCCAATATGCCTTATGTTCCAGTTCGAGAGGTAAGTGACATGCTTTTCCATAAACCATCTTATACGGAACATACCCATAGGATTTTTATATACAGTTCTATAAGCCCATAACACATCGTCAAGTTTCTTGGACCAATTCTTTCTAGATCTATTAACAGTCTTTTGCAAAATTAATTTAAGCTCTCTATTACTCAATTCTACTTGACCACTAGACTGTGGATGATATGGAGATGCAATTCTATGATTAACATCATACTTAGCAAGCATCTTATGAAAAGCACCATGAATAAAATGTGAACCACCATCAGTCATTAAATATCTAGGGACTCCAAACCTTGTAAAAATAACTTCTTTAAGCATCTTAATAGAGGTGTTATGATCGGCACTACTAGTTGGAATAGCTTCTGCCCACTTAGTAACGTAATCAACAACAACTAAAATATGTGTATACCCATTGGAGGAAGGAAACTGTCCCATATAATCAAAGCCCCAAACATCAAATGGTTCAATAACAAGTGAATAATTCATAGGCATTTCTTGACGTCTACTAATATTAACAATTCTTTGACATTCATCACAAGACAAGACAAACTTACGGGCATCCTTGAAGAGAGTAGGCCAATAGAAACCGGATTGAAATACCTTGTGTGTAGTTCTGTCTCCAGCATGGTGTCCTCCATAAGCCTCGAAGTGACACTTGCGTAGGATCTGTTCCTGTTCATGCTCAGGTACACAACATCTAATAACACCATCTACTCCTTCTTTATAAAGGTGTGGGTCATCCCAAAAGTAATGTCTTAAATCATAGAAGAACTTTTTCTTTTGCTGGTATGTGAAAATAGGTGGTATAAATTTAGAAACAATATAATTAGCATAATCAGCATACCATGGAGCAGTACGAGAGGCATTTATGACAACTAATTGTTCATCAGGAAAGCTATCATCAATAGGTAGTGGGTCATCAAGAACATTCTCTAACCTAGACAAGTTGTCTGCAACAGGGTTCTCAGCTCCCTTTCTATCAATAATATGCTAATCAAATTCTTGTAGCAAGAGAACCCATCTAATAAGTCTAGGTTTAACATCTTTCTTTTCCATAAGATATTTAACAGTAGCATGATCAGTGTGAACAGTTACTTTAGAATCAACAATATAGGGTCTGAACTTATCACAAGCAAATACAACTGCTAAAAATTCCTTTTCAGTAGTAGCATAATTTCTTTGGGCACTGTCTAGAGTTTTAATAGCATATTGGATAACATTTAATTTCTAATCAACTCTTTGTCCTAGAACAGCACCTACAGCATAATCACTCGCATCACACATAATTTCAAATGGTAAATTCCAATCAGGTGGCTGAACAATAGGTGCAGAAATCAAGGCTTTCTTAAGTATCTCAAAAGCTTCTACACAATCATCATCAAAGACAAAAGGAACATATTTTTGTAAGAGATTAGTCAGAGGCCTAGAAATTTTAGAGAAGTCCTTAATGAACCTCCTATAAAAACCGGCATGACCAAGGAAACTTCTTATACCTTTAATGTCCTTAGGACACGGCATCTTTTCAATAGCATCCACTTTAACTGTATCAACTTCAATACCTCTCTCACAAATTATATGCCCCAATACAATACTTTCATTAACCATAAAGTGGCACTTCTCCCAATTCAAGACAAGATTAGTTTCTTCACATCTCCCAATGCAAAACTCGGTCAAGGTTGCTTAAGAAATCATCAAAAGAAGTTCCATATACGGAAAAATCATCCATGAATACCTCAACAATCTTTTCACAAAAGTCAAAGAATATAGCAGTCATACATCTTTGAAAGGTAGCAGGTGCATTGCATAGACCAAAAGGCATACGTCTATAAGCAAAGGTACCGAAAGGGCAAGTAAAAGTTGTCTTTTATTGATCCTCTTTTGACACAGGTATTTGAGAGAAACCAGAATAACCATCTAGAAAGCAAAAATGTGTATGTTTGGATAATCTTTCTAGCATTTGATCGATAAAAGGTAAAGGGTAGTGATCCTTTTTACTGTCTTTATTTAATTTGCGGAAATCAATTACCATTCTATAACCTGTAACAATTCTTTGTGGGATCAATTCATCTTTATCATTAGGAACAACAGTAATACCTCCCTTCTTAGGGACACAATGGACAGGACTTACCCACTGACTATCAGCAACGGGATAAATTATACCTGCTTCTAGAAGCTTTCGTATTTCTTTTCTTACCACTTCTTTCATCTTAGGATTTAACCGTCGTTGGTGATCAACAACCGGTTTTGCGTCTTTCTCCAATTTTATTTTGTGCTGGCATAGAGTGGGACTAATGCCCTTAAGATCATCAAGAGTATATCCAATAGCAGCATGGTGCTTCTTCAGAGTTTTCAATAATTTATTTTCTTCATGCTCTGGAAAGTTAGCACTAATACTAACAGGATATATCTCTTTCTCGTCAAGATAAGCATATTTAAGAGTATATGGTAAAGGTTTAAGCTCAAACGCGGATCACCCTTGGGTGGAGGAGGATCCCCTAGAATTTCAATAGGCAAGTTGTGTTTCAAAATAGGTCCCTGTTAAAGAATACTTCATCTATTTCCCTTCTTTCATTCATAAACATATCATTTTCATGGTCGAGCAAATATTGTTCTAAAGGATCATTAGGAGGCACGACAATAGAAGCAAGACCAATAATTTCATCTTTACTAGGCAATTCTTTATCATGGGGTTGTCTATGAAATTTAGCAAAATTAAACTCATGAGACATATCCCCCAAACCAATAGTAACAACATCCTTTTTGCAATCTATCCTAACATTAACAGTATTCAAGAAGGGTCTACCAAATATAATGGGAGAAAATTTATCTTGTGGGGAACCAAGAACAAGAAAATCAGCAGGATATTTAACTTTCCCACACAAGACTTCAACATCTCTAACAATCCCAACTGGTGAAATAGTGTCTCTATTGGCAAGCTTAATTGTAACATCAATTTCATCTATCTCAGCAGGTGCAATATCATGCATAATTTCTTTATATAAGGAATGTGGTATTGCACTTGCACTAGCACCCATATCACATAAGCCATGATAGCAATGATCTCCTATTTTAACAGAAATAGCAGGCATGCCTACAATAGGTCTATGTTTATTTTTAGTATCGGGTCTAGCAATTCTAGCAGCTTCATCACAGAAGTAAATAACATGCCCGTCAATATTATCAGCCAAGAGATCTTTAACCATAGCAATACTAGGTTCAACTTTAATTTGCTCAGAGGGAGTAGGTGTTCTAGTATTACTCTTACGAACCACAGTTGAAGCTTTAGCATGATCCTTTACTCTAACAGGGAAAGGTGGTTTCTAAATACAAGTAGTAGGAACAACAGGATCATTATAAGTGATAGTCTTTTCTTCAACTTTAATAGGTGCAACTACTTTTACTTCAATGGGAGGATTATATTTAAACCACTTCTCCTTAGGGAGACCAACATGAGTAGCAAAGTATTCACACAAAGAAGCTACTATCTCAGAGTCAAGTCCATATTTAGTGCTAAATTCACGGAAAACATCGGTATCCATAAAAGATTTGACACAATCAAACTTAGGTGTTATACCTGACTCCTTACCTTCGTCGAGATCCCAATCTTCATAGTTGCATTTAATTCTTTCCAATAGATCCCATTTGAATTCAATAGTCTTCATCATAAAAGAGCCAGTACAAGAAGTATCGAGCATGGTGCGATTATCGAGAGAAAGCCGAGCATAAAATTTTTGAATAATAATTTCTCTTGAGAGCTCATGATTGGGGCATGAATATAACATTGACTTAAGCCTCCCCCAAGCTTGAGCGATGCTTTCTCCTTCGCGAGGCCAAAAATTATATATATAATTACGATCACGATGAACAAGATGCATATGATAAAACTTCTGATGAAATTCCAATTTCAATCGGTTGTAGTTCCATGATCCCATATCATCACATAGCCTAAACCATGTCAATTCCTTTCCCTTCAAAGATAAAGGGAAGACCTTCTTCTTGACAACATCCTTGGGCATACCTGCAATCTTAAATAATCCACAAACTTCATCCACATAGATTAGGTGCAAATCGGGATGTAATGTTCCATCACCTGTGAAAGGATTAGCTAGCAGTTTCTCTATCATACCCGAAGGAATTTCAAAGTAAACATTTTCAGTAGGTTCAGTAGGTTGAGGAGCAACTCTTTGCTCTACTGTTCGGGGTGAAGATACCCCGAACAAGCCCCTCAAAGGATTACTTTCCATAGTAACAAGTGACAGTAAATTTCAGCACACTACATAAATTTTTCCTTACCAAAGGCACTTCACTCCCCGGCAACGGCGCCAGAAAAGAGTCTTGATGACCCACAAGTATAGGGGGTCTATCATAGTCCTTTCGATAAGTAAGAGTGTCGAACCCAACGAGGAGCAGAAGGAAATGATAAGCAATTTTCAGTAAGGTATTCTCTGCAAGCACTGAAATTATCGGTAACAGATAGTTTTGTGATAAGGTAATTTGTAACGAGTAACAAGTAATAAAAGTAAATAAGGTGCAGCAAGATGGCCCAATCCTTTTTGTAGCAAAGGACAAGCCTGGACAAACTCTTATATAAAGGAAAACGCTCCCGAGGACACATGGGAATTATCGTCAAGCTAGTTTTCATCACGTTCATATGATTCGCGTTCGGTACTTTGATAATTTGATATGTGGGTGGACCGGTGCTTGGGTGCTGCCCTTCCTTGGACAAGCATCCCAGTTATGATTAACCCCTCTTGTAAGCATTCGCAACTACAAAATAAGTATTAAGGTAAACCTAACCATAGCATGAAACATATGGATCCAAATTAGCCCCTTATGAAGCAACTCATAAACTAGGGTTTAAGCTTCTGTCACTCTAGCAACCCATCATCTACTTATTACTCCCCAATGCCTTCATCTAGGCCCAAACAATGGTAAAGTGTCATGTAGTCGACGTTCACATCAAACCACTAGAGGAAAGGCAACATACATCTCATCAAAATATCGAACGAATACCAAATTCACATGACTACTTATAGCAAGACTTCTCCCATGTCTCTAGGAACAAACGTAACTACTCACAAATCATATTCAAGTTCATAATCAGAGAGATATTAATATGCATAAAGGATCTGAACATATGATCTTTCGTCGAATAAACCAACTAGCATCAACTACAAGGAGTAATCAACACTGCTAGCAACCCACAGGTATCAATCTGAGGTTTTGAGACAAAGATTGGATACAAGAGATGAACTAGGGTTTGAGATGAGATGGTGCTGGTGAATATGTTGATGGAGATTGGCCCCCTCTCGATGAGAGGATCGATGTGACGAGGATGGTGATTATTTCCCCATCCCGGAGGGAAGTTTCCCCGACAGAACAGCTCCACCAGAGCCCTAGATTGGTTCCGCCAAGGTTCCGCCTTGTGGCTGCGGAGTTTCATCTCGTAAGCTTGCTTCTAATTTTTTCCAGGACGAAAGACTCCATATAGCCAAAGATGGGCATCAGAGGGATGCCAGGAGGCCCACGAGGCAGGGGCACGCGCCCAGGGGGTAGGGCGCGCCCCCCACCCTCGTGGATGGTGGGTGGCCCCCCTCTGGTACTTCTTTCGCCCAATATTTGTAACATTCCAAATTTTCAATTTGGAATGTTATACATAGATCACTCTTGCATATCATATAATATTGCATTTCGTCTCGTGATCCTCGAAATCCTAAGCAACTCAAGGACCCTCGGAGACAGTTGGGGATTTTCCCGGTTTTCAAATTTGATTTTATCTAATATTGAAACAAGGATTTTTGCTTTTAATTATTTTTCCCTCCGAAAATATTTCACATTAAAATATATGAGAGGAGATAATATGACTTCTCTAAAATAAATGAAATATGGGAGGGAAAATATTAAAATCAAAATTTTGTTTTTATTTGGATTTTATTGCAATTTTATTTGCATTAGAAAAATTGCACGTTTTAAAAATTGCATTTTTGGGCCAAGAAAATGTTCATCTTGTTCTAAATATTTTATTTAAACGGTGAAAATTTGTTTTGGCATTTTTAGATTTTTATTTTATTTTCTAGGATTTTTTTATTTTCGACGGAATATTTTTTTTAAAAAAAATCCCCGGGCGCCGACTGGGCCGAAAGCCCAGCCGAGCCGGCCCACCTCCCCGCGCGTCGTCTCCCCCAAGAGACCGAGCCGCCGCCGCCTCGGACAAGGAGTCTGGCCGGGACTCCTCCTCGCTGCCGCCTTGGCCCCTCCCCCAAGCCGTCGCCCCCTCCTTTAAATACCCCCCCACCGCCGCCACCACCCGTCGCCGCCGCCTCGCCGCCGCTACCATTGGCAACCATGTTTTTCCGTCCGACCTAATTATCTTGGAGTCACAAGGATTGGATGTGATATTAGGAATGGACTGGATGTCAAAGTACGGTGGAAGCATTGACTGTGTTAGTAGGTCAATTTGTCTCACCACCCCTGAGGGAAAAAGGATCAAGTACGTATCTAGGCATGCACCCAGAAGTAGCCAAGTAAACACCCTCACGGGAGTTGTTCAGGAGGAAGCGCATGTAGTAAAGGATTACCCGGATGTTTTTCCAGAAGAGTTACCAGGCATGCCACCGGATTGAGATATCGAGTTTTTGATAGAGCTATTGCCAAGCACAGGGCCAATATCCAAGAGACCCTACGGGATGCCCGCGAATGATCTGGAGGAGATTCATAAAGAGATCAAGGAGTTATTTGAGAAAGGTTACATTCGATGGAGTTCATCACCATGGGGAGCCCAGTGCTTTTGGTTGAGAATAAGGATAAGTCCCTAAGAATGGTTGTTGATTATCGAGCCTTGAATGAAGTGACGATCAAGAACAAGTACCCATTGCCGATGATCAATGATCTGTTTGACCAGGTGCAAGGAGCTAAGGTGTTTTCGAAGATCGATCTGCGATCAGGATACCATCAGTTGAAGATACGAGAGAAAGATATACCATAGACAACATTCACCACACGGTACGGGTTATACGAATATACGGTCATGTCGTTTGGACTGACTAACACCCCTGCCTACTTCATGAGCATGATGAACAAGGTGTTCATGGAATATTTGGATATGTTTGTTGTGGTGTTCATTGATGATATAATGGTATATTCGAAGAATGAAGAAGAGCACAAGGAGCATTTGAGATTAGTTCTCAAGAAACTCAGGGAACATCAGTTGTATGCCAAGTTCAACAAATGCGAGTTTTGGTTGAAGGAAGTCGAATTCCTTGGACATGTTATATCAGGAGAAGGTATAGCAGTAGACCCCACCAAGATTCAGTCAATCACTGAATGGTTGGCACCCACTTCAATTAGCGAGATCCGCAGTTTTCTTGGACTCGCATGATATTATCGGAGATTCATTGAGAATTTTTCCAAAATTGTGAAGCCAATGACGAAGTTATTGAAGAAAGATACCAAGTTTAAATGGACGAAAGATTGCAAGGCAAATTTCCAGGAGCTGAAGAAATGTTTGACTACAGCCCCAGTGCTGACACTACGAGATATACGTAAGGATTTCCAAGTGTATTGTGACGCCTCTCGCCTAGGACTTGGAAGTGTGCTTATGCAGGATGGAAGAGTTATTTCGTATGCCTCATGAAAACTAAAACCACACGAGTTGAATTACGCTACGCATGATTTGGAGCTAGCAGCCGTAGTGCATGCGTTGAAGACCTGGAGGCATTACCTTATTGGAAACCATTGTGATGTGTACACAGATCATAGGAGTTTGAAGTACATTTTCACACAAAATGGACTGAACCTTAGGCAGAGGAGATGGTTGGAGCTCATAAAGGATTATGACATGAAGCTTCACTATCATCCAGGAAAGGCCACTGTCGTAGCACACGCTTTGAGCCGGAAGAGTTATGCTAATACCCTAGAGAGCACGGGATTGCCAAAGGAGTTAGCAAAGGATCTCCGAGAACTTCGATTGGAGATTGTTTCTAGAAGTTTTGTTGCAACAAAGGAGGTTCAGTCTACATTGTTGGGAAAGATTCGAGAAGCTCAGAAGGATGACAAAGAGATTGCCGAGATAAAGGAGAAAATAAGCGATGGAAAGGACAAAGGTTTTCGTGAGGATGAGCACGACACCTTATGGTTTGAGGGCCGTGTTTATGTGCCCAATAACACAGAGATCAGGAAATTAATACTACAGGAGGCTCATGACTCACCATACTCGATACACCCCGGAAATACCAAGATGTATTTTGATTTGAAGGAACATTTCTGGTGGACAGGGATGAAGAAGGATATCACCGAGTATGTAGCCGTATGTGATGTATGTTAGAGAGTGAAGGCAGAGCATCAAAAGCTAGCAGGATTGTTACAGCCTATGTCGATACCCGAATGGAAGTGGGATACACTTGGCATGGATTTTATCACCGGATTGCCCAGGACCAAATCAGGTTATGATTCTATGTGGTTAGTAGTTGACCGCTTGACCAAAGTGGCACACTTTATCCTAGTGAAAACAACTTATACTAGTGCGAAGTTGGCCAAGATATATATGACCAGGATCGTATGTCTGCATGGAGTTCCGAGGACCATCATATCAGATAGAGGAACATAGTTTACCTCAAAGTTTTGGCATCAGCTGCACCAGACTTTGGGAACGAGATTGAAGTTCAGGACAACATTTCACCCGCAGACCGATGGACAGACCGAGAGAGTCAACCATATTCTGGAGGATATGTTGAGAGCCTGTGCGCTAGATTATGGGTCAAGTTGGGATGGCAATCGGCCTTACGCAGAGTTCTCATACAACAATAGCTACCAAGCCAGTTTTAAGATGGCACCGTTCGAAGCCCTGTATGGACGAAGGTGTAGAACACCGTTGATGTGGGATGAATTTGGAGACCGACAGTTGTTGGACCAGACTTGATCAAAGAGTCTGAGGAGAAAGTTAAACTGATTCGAGATAGACAGAAGAGTTATGCAGATTCGAAACGCAAGGAGGTAACCTATGAAATTGGAGACAGAGCATATATGCGAGTATCACCTTTGCGAGGAGTGAAACATTTTGGAGTCAAGGGAAAGTTAGCCCCGAGATTTGTAGGACCATATCGTGTTTTGGAACGGATCGGAGAAGTTGCCTACAAGTTGGAGTTACCTGAAGGACTGTCAGGAGTTCATGATGTGTTTCACGTTTCCCAATTGAAGAAGTGCCATGCTGAGATGGCCGATATACCGCTAAGAGATACCATACCCTTGGAGGCGATTCAGTTGGACAATGATTTGACTTATGAGGAGAATCCAGTCAAGATTTTGGAGTTTGCTAGTCGAGTCACCCACAACAAGGTTATTAAGTTTTGCACAGTTCAGTGGAGCCACCATACCGAGGATGAAGCCACCTAGGAACGAGAGGATGATCTCCGCAAAGACCACCCGCACCTATTTTCTAGCCAACCTGAATCTCGAGGGCGAGATTCATCTTAAGGGGGGTAGGTTTGTAACATCCCCAATTTTCAATTTGGAATGTTATACATAGATCATTCTTGCATATCATATTTTATTGCATTTCGTCTCATGATCCTTGAAATCCTAAGCAACTCAAGGACCCTCGGAGAGAGTTGGGGATTTTCCCGGTTTTCAAATTTGATTTTATCAAATATGGAAACGAGGATTTTTGGTTTTAATTATTTTTCCCTCCGAAAATATTTCATATTAAAATACATGAGAGGAGATAATATGACTTCTCCAAAATAAATGAAATATGGGAGGAAAAATATTAAAATCAAATTTTTGTTTTTATTTGGATTTCATTGCAATTTTATTTGCATTAAAAAATTGCACGTTTTCAAAATTGCAATTTTTGGCCAAGAAAATGTTCATCTCATTCTAAATATTTTAATTAGACGGTGAAAATTTGTTTTGGCATTTTTAGATTTTTATTTTATTTTCTAGGATTTTTTTAGTTTCGGCGGAATATTTTAAAAAAATCCCCGGGCGCCGACTGGCCGAAAGCCCAGCCGAGCCGGCCCACCTTCCCGCGCGCCGTCTCCCCTAGGAGACCGAGCCGCCGCCGCGTCGGACGAGGAGTCCGGTCGGGACTCCTCCTAGCCGCCGCCTTGGCCCCTCCCCCAAGCCGCCACCACACCTCCATTAAATACCCCCCCACCGCCACCACCGCCCGCCACCACCACCCGCCGCCGCCCGCAGCCCCGCCCCTACCGCCGCTGCCGCGCCTCGCCGCCACCGCGCCGCCGCCTAACCCCTCCGCCTCTCCCGCGTCTCGCCGGACTGATGAGGTAGCCGTTCGCCGCCAGTTTTTTTTTAGAAAACCAACTCGGTTTTTTCTAAAAAAACACTAGTTCATTTTCTTTAGATCGGTTCGCTGGTTTTTTCCGGTTCTTCTCCTTAGCGGACGTTCGTCCGTACGTTCGTTTTAATGAATGGTTTTTTGCTCGTTAGTTACAGACAACGAACGCTCATTCGTTAGCCTTTTTGTCAGCTTTCTTTTATCGGATTTTTCCGCGATTATTTTTTATCACGATTTCTGATCCGATTTTCGTTCTAGTTTTTCTTTTCGCTCGTTTGTCGGAATCAGGCGATTCAAGCGCCTAGATCTTCGTCTCGAGACCCTCTTTCTATTTAATCAACTTGAACAAGATTTTGCTACTATAAAATTTGACCTAGGTCCAGATTAGTAAACGGATCTTGTTTCTTTCGCCGTTTGAGTTTCGTTGCTCCGTTCGATTTGATTCTTTTTGCAAACCGTAGTTCTTAAGTTGAACTTTATGGTTAGATCTTCTTATTTGAGTTTTACCCGCGCTTCTTTGCTTGATTTCTTATGTATGCTATTGTTTGTTTGCAATAGAATTCCTGGAGTGCGAAGTGTGTTATTTGGAGTCCCTAGGTTTCACGGATCATCAGCAAGGCAAGTAACACTTTGATCATATTCCTTTATCACCCAGTTTTTATGCATTAGTTCCAATCCTCAAACATTGCATGGTTAGGATGTGACTAACATGTGGGTTGGGAAGTAGTTGATGAGGTAGAACCTATTGCCCTGTTATATTCAAACCTTGGGAGTTACTTCTACGTATTGCTTATATTGCTATGCTATGCTCGTAGACGTGGTTTGGGTGAGTGTAATCCATGACAGATGTGAGATGGTTAAATAATGGTTTAACTTAAGGTGGCAACTTGAATACACATCTGGGTGGATTGAGGCACCTGGAGTACCCAGTGTTGCCTGTAATTTTTTGGAATTCCCGGGGTTCCGTGTGATTTTCCTATGGACCGCCACCCAAGCTCAAAGGGAACTGAGATGATTCATGCTAGAAACTTCCGTATGCAGCCACAAGCTATTATGGGCTCTAGCATAGTTAAGTAAGTTACGTGAAGCTCTTGAAGAGGTGGATCAGAAGGTAGTGGGTTGTACGTTTGGTATGGTCTGCCCGGAGTAGAGAGTTAATGTTTCTGAAAGACTGTGTCTCGGTCATCCGTTTCTCAAACATCATGTAGTGCGAGAAATTCAACGGAGGCGATCGAGTCTTGTGGGGAAAAGTGCGCAAACCTCTGCAGAGTGTACAATCTAATCATGGTTAGCCGTGTCCCCGATTGTGGACATCTTGAGTATCTAGTACTTGGAGTATCTTAAGTATCTCATCACTTTTAACTTAATATTATTGGGTTGTTAATTACTTTAATTGGGATTGAGTTGGAGGAACCTTCTCAATGATGTTTCAATTACCATGATAGTTAAATTAAAATCTATTCCTTTGTTGTAGGGGAAAATTGGCTTTTCACAAAAACTGTAACCATAGAGCTTTCCACCAGCCAAATATGCATGTAGTAATAGCATTATTCTGTTCTTGCTCTACTGTGTTACTTTGCCAGCATATTCCATGTGCTGACCCATTTTCGGGCTGCAACGTATTATGTTGCAGACTTTTCAGAAGAGGAGTAAGGTTCGTTAGGTCGTTGCCGTGCAGCTCAGCTATGCCGTTGGAGTTGATGGACTCACTTTATCTTCCAAGCCTTCCGCTGTTATCGTATTAGATGGCCTTAAGCCATATTTATTGTAATAAGTTCTCTTTGGAGACATTCAATGTAATAAGTGTGTGATTTCTACTCTGTTATGAATCCTCGAGTATTGTGTGTGTCAGCATTACCGATCTAGGGATGACACTGAAGCACAGAGACTTGACCGTTTGAGGTCGGGTCGCTACAAGATGGTATCAGAGCACACGCTGAGTGTAAGACACGACCACTAAGCTAAAGCCATAGGTCACTCTTCTCTTCTCATTACTGACTCCTCTCCATTTTCTACTCTTTAGGATGGCGGACGCAAGGAACAAGTTTGCACAACCGGATGAAGAAGCACCTTTTGGACGACACTTGAAAGAAGTCACTAGGTACTTGAACATTGGAATACCAAGCTTCACCGGGACTTACAACGCCACTTGACCAGATGGATGATTCAAGTTCAAGTTCTAGGAAGGACCTTCACACCAGTCACTAAACCCATAGAGTTTTCCTTTGATGCACCAACCTGGAGTCTAGGAAAGAGTACGGCAGCTCACATCACCATGGGATGCATTGGAGAAGTTTACAAAAGGAGCTTAAGGATACTGTCTTTCAGATTTGTGGGCGCCGAGACGAGCAATGGGAGATGATCAGCACCAGGAAGGATAGATCAATTGCAGCTTTCATCCAGGAACTAAACCAGCACATTCGACGCTAGGAGAATCAGATGTGCGCAGGCATAATAGATCTAAAGAAGGCAATGACTAGGGTCACAGAACTGGAGGAAGAACTCAAGGCTACATGTGAAGATTATGAGGAAGAAATCATCGTACTAGTGGAGAAGAATGACGATCTGGAAAGGAAGCTAGGAGTATTCCTGGGAGACCCCGCACCAGTAGAAGAAGACGAAGAACCCAAGGAGATTCGCCCAGAGGACTACATCATCATTGACGACACCGACTCTGACCTTAGCGATGATGACTTTGAAGACGAAGCTGGAGCAGATATCATGGAGTCTTCAACCGAGGAATATTTTTAGTAGACCACCACATCAGTAGTAGTATTCCACCATGTAAATAGCGTAGTCCGAGCACTTTTGCAATAGTTCTAGACCGATTGTATGCCCTTGCTTGATTGATGGAGTGAAATGTTTGTGTTTGTCTCATGTGCATATGGGTAGTGCTTTCTCATTAGACCTCATTCTATTCTAATCACTCCCCTCTAAACCCATCAGATGCCTCCGAGACGTGACCCCGGATTTACCTTCCCACCGGAGCTCACTCAGTTGATCCAGCAACAGAATACCCTGATGCACTTGTTAGTCCAGAAACAAGGCAACAACAACAACAACAACAACAACAACAACAACAACAACAACAACAACAACAACAACAACAACAACAACAACAATCCACCACCATCACCACCACCAGTTGACAACTTAGCTCGTTTTCTGAGGTTGCAGCCGCCGGTGTTTTCCAGTAGCACCAAGCCAATAGTAGCAGATGATTGGCTCCGCAGGATTGGAAGGGAGTTAACCACTGCAGGATGTACTGATGCTGAGAAGGTCTGTTTTGCCGCACATCAGTTGGATGGACCAGCAGCCTCATGGTGGGAGAATTACACTGTCACCTACCCTATAGCCACGGTGACATGGGACCAGTTTCAGCAAGCCTTCCGTACAGCCCATGTCTCAACTGGAGCAATGAGTATGAAGAAGCGTCAGTTTCGCAACTTACGCCAGGGGAACCGTACTGTGGCTCAGTACGCGGATGAGTTTAGCAAGTTATCTCGCTATGCCCCTAATGATGTGGCCACAGATGCCGCAAAGCAGGAGAAGTTTATGGAAGGATTAAATGATGAGATGAGCATGCGGTTGATAGTGGCAACATTCAACAACTACCAGGAGTTGGTAGATAAGGCTCTTATGATTGAAGGGAAGCAGCAGCAGATTGAGAACCGTAAGAGGAAGTATGGACAAGGGAGGTATACCTCAGGAGCTCAATAGAAGCCTCACCTAACCCCGAATTCAGGAGGACTTATTCATAACCATGGAGGCCACACCCATAATGGAGGAAGTAACCATAACCATACTGGCCCAAGTAATGGGAATGGGAATGGAGCAAGCAACAATCAGAACCACCCAATCCAGCCACACCCGCCAAGAGAGACCTAAGCCATGTTACTTGTTTCAAGTGCGGGAAGACTGGACACTATGCCATGGAGTGCCCTGAAGGGAAGAATGGAAACAGAAATGGGAGCGCTGGGAAGAAGCCAAATCCATTCAACAAAGGACAAGTGAACCACATTAACATGGAAGAGGTTGAAGAGCAGCCAGATGCGGTTATAGGTAAGTTTTAGGTTAAGTCATTTATCGCTCTTGTTCTTTTTGATACTGGTGCATCGCATTCATACATATCAAGGGAATTCGTGGATAAGTTTAAACTACGGACCCCAAACCCTTAGGACCCCTCTGTTAGTAAGTTCACCTAGAGCAGAGTATATGGCTAGTCGATGGTGCGACCAGATACCCTTAACCATTGGCAACCATGTTTTTCTGTCCGACCTAATTATCTTGGAGTCACAAGGATTGGATGTGATATTAGGAATGGACTAGATGTCAAAGTACGGAGGAAGCATTGACTGTGTTAGTAGGTCAATTTGTCTCACCACCCCTGAGGGAAAAAGGATCAAGTACGTATCTAGGCATGCACCCAGATGTAGCCAAGTAAATACCCTCACGGGAGTTGTTCAGGAGGAAGTGCCTATAGTAAAGGATTACCCGGATGTTTTTCCAGAAGAGTTACCAGGCATGCCACCGTTCGAGATATCGAGTTTTTGATAGAGCTATTGCCAGGCACATGGCCAATATCCAAGAGAACCTACCGGATGCCCGCGAATGATCTGGAGGAGATTAAGAAACAGATCAAGGAGTTATTGGAGAAAGGTTACATTCGACGGAGTTCATCACCATGGGGAGCCCCAGTGCTTTTTGTTCAGAAGAAGGATAAGTCCCTAAGAATGGTTGTTGATTATCGAGCCTTGAATGAAGTGATGATCAAGAACAAGTACCCATTGCCGATGATCAATGATCTGTTTGACCAGCTGCAAGGAGCTAAGGTGTTTTCGAAGATCGATCTGCGATCATGATACCATCAATTGAAGATACAAGATAAAGATATACCAAAGACAGCATTCACCACACGGTACGGGTTATACGAATATATGGTCATGTCGTTTGGACTGACTAAGCCCCTGCCTACTTCATGAGCATGATGAACAAGGTGTTCATGGAATATTTGGATAAGTTTGTTGTGGTGTTCATTGATGATATAATGGTGTATTCGAAGAATGAAGAAGAGCACAAGGAGCATTTGCGATTAGTTCTCGAGAAACTCAGGGAACATCAGTTGTATGCCAAGTTCAGCAAATGCAAGTTTTGGTTGAAGGAAGTCACATTCCTTGGACATGTTATATCAGGAGAAGGTATAGCAGTAGACCCCACCAAGATTCAGTCAGTCACTCAATGGTTGGCACCCACTTCAGTTAGCGAGATCCGCAGTTTTCTTGGACTCACAGGATACTATCGGAGATTCATTGAGAATTTTTCCAAAATTGCGAAGCCAATGACGAAGTTATTGAAGAAAGATACCAAGTTTAAATGGACGGAAGATTGTGAGGCAAGTTTGCAGGAGCTGAAGAAACATTTGACTACATCCCTAGTGCTGACACTACCAGATATACGTAAGGATTTCCAAATGTATTGCGACGCCTCTCGCCTAGGACTTGCAAGTGTGCTTATGCAGGATGGAAGAGTTATTTTGTATGCCTCACGACAACTAAAACCACACGAGTTGAATTACGCTACGCATGATTTGGAGCTAGCAGCCTTAGTGCATGTGTTGAAGACCTGGAGGGATTACCTTATTGGAAAACATTGTGATGTGTACATGGATCATAAGAGTTTGAAGTACATTTTCACACAGAAGGGACTGAACCTTAGGCAGAGGAGATGGTTGGAGCTCATAAAGGATTATGACATGAAGCTTCACTATCATCCAGGAAAGTCCAATGTCGTAGCAGACGCTTTGAGCCGGAAGAGTTATGATAATACCCTAGAGAGCACGGGATTGCCGAAGGAGTTAGAATAGGATCTCCGGGAACTTTGATTGGAGATTGTTCCTAGAGGTTTTGTTGCAACAATGGAGGTTCAGTCTACATTATTGGGAAAGATTCGAGAAGCTCATAAGGATGACAAAGAGATTGCCGAGATAAAGGAGAAAATGAGCGAAGGAAAGGCCAAAGGTTTTCGTGAGGATGAGCACGACACCTTATGGTTTGAGGACCGTGTTTCTATGCCCAATAACACAGAGATCAGGAAATTAATACTACGGGAGGCTCATGACTCACCATAGTCGATACACCCCGGAAACACCAAGATGTATTTGGATTTGAAGGAACGTTTCTGGTGGACAGGGATGAAGAAGGATATCGCCGAGTACGTAGGTGTATGTGATGTATGTCAGAGAGTGAAGGCAGAGCATCAAAAGCCAGCAGGATCTTTACAGCCTATGCCGATACTCGAATGGAAGTGGGATAAACTTGGCATGGATTTTATCACCGGATTGCCCAGGACCAAATCAGCTTATGATTCTATATGGGTAGCAGTTGACCACTTGACCAAAGTGGCACACTTTATCCTAGTGAAAACAACTTATACCAGTGCGAAATTGGCCAAGATATATGTGACCAGGATCGTATGTCTGCATGGAGTTCCGAGGACCATCGTATCAGATAGAGGAACACAATTTACCTCAAAGTTTTGGCATCAGCTGCACCAGACTTTGGGAACAAGATTGGAGTTCAGTACATCATTTCACCCGCAGACCGATGGACAGACCGAGAGAGTCAATCAGATTCTGGAGGATATGTTGAGAGCCTGTGCGCTAGATTATGTGTCTAGTTGGGATGACAATCTGCCTTACACAAAGTTCTCATACAACAATAGCTACCAAGCCAGTTTGAAGATGGCACCGTTCGAAGCCCTGTATGGACGAAGGTGTAGAACACCATTGATGTGGGAAGAAGTTGGAGACCGACAGTTGTTTGGACCAGACTTGATCAAAGAGTCTGAGGAGAAAGTTAAACTGATTCGAGATAGACTAAAGATAGCCCAGTCCAGACAGAAGAGTTATGCAGATTCAAAACGCAAGGAGGTTACCTATGAAGTTGGAGACAGAGCATATCTGCGAGTATCATGTTTGCGAGGAGTGAAACGTTTTGGAGTCAAGGGAAAGTTAGCCCCGAGATTTGTAGGACCGTATCATGTTTTGGAATGGATGGGAGAGTTGCCTACAAGTTGGAGTTACCTGAAGGACTGTCAGGAGTTCACGATGTGTTTCATGTTTCCCAATTGAATAAGTGCCATGTTGAGATGGCCGATATACCGCTAAGAGATACCATACCCTTGGAGGCGATTCAGTTGGACAATGATTTGACTTATGAGGAGAAGCCAGTCAAGATTTTGGAGTTTGCTAGTCGAGTCACCCGCAGTAAGGATATTTAGTTTTGCAAAGTTCAGTGGAGCCACCATACCGAGGATGAAGCTACCTGGGAACGAGAGGATGATCTCCGCAAAGACCACCCGCACCTATTTTCTAGTCAACCCGAATCTCGAGGGCGAGATTCATCTTAAGGGGGGTAGGTTAGTAGCATCCCAAATTTTCAATTTGGAATGTTATACATAGATCATTCTTGCATATCATATTTTATTGCATTTCGTCTCATGATCCTCGAAATCCTAAACAACTCAAGGACCCTTGGAGAGAGTTGGGGATTTCTCCGGTTTTCAAATTTGATTTTATCAAATATTGAAACAAGGATTTTTGGTTTTAATTATTTTTCCCTCCGAAAATATTTCATATTAAAATATATGAGAGGAGATAATATGACTTGTCCAAAATAAATGAAATATGGGAGGAAAAATATTAAAATCAAAATTTTGTTTTAATTTGGATTTTATTGCAATTTTATTTGCATTAAAAAAATTGCACGTTTTCAAAATTGCATTTTTGGGCCAAGAAAATGTTCATCTCGTTCTAAATATTTTATTTAGAAGGTGAAAATTTGTTTTGGAATTTTTAGATTTTAATTTTATTTTCTAGGATTTTTTTTTACTTTTGGCGGAATATTTTAAAAAAAATTCCCCGAGCGCCGACTGGCCGAAAGCCCAGCCGAGCCGGCCCACCTCCCTGCGCGCCGTCTCCCCTAGGAGACCGAGCCGCCGCCGCCTCGAACGAGGAGTCCGGCCGGGACTCCTCCTCGCCGCCGCCCCACCACCTTTAAATACCCCCCCCCACCGCCACCACCACCCTCCGTCGCCCGCAGCCCCGCCCCTGCCGCCGCTGCCGCGCCTCGCCGCCGCCGCGCCGCCGCCTCACCTCGCCTCCGCTCCCGCGTCTCGCCGGACTAACGAGGTAGCCGTTCGCCGCCGGTTTTTTTAGAAAATAGACTCGGTTCTTTTAAAAAAAAACCTAGTTCGTATTTTTAGATCGGTTCACCGGTTTTTTCCGGTTCTTCTCCTTAGCGGACGTTCATCCGTTCGTTCGTTTTAACGAACAGTTTTCGCTCGTTAGTTACAGACAACGAACGCTCGTTCGTTAGCCTATTCGTCGGCTTTCTTTTATCAGATTTTTCTGTGATTATTTGTGATCGCGATTTCTGATCCGATTTTTGTTCTAGTTTTTCTTTTCGCTCGTTTGTCGGAATCAGGCGATTCAAGCGCCTAGATCTTCGTCTCGAGACCCTCTTTCTGTTTAATCAACTTGAACAAGATTTTGCTACTGTAAAATTTGACCTAGGTCCATATTAGTAAATGGATCTTCTTTCTTTCGCCGTTTGAGTTTCATTGCTCCGTTTGATTTGATTCTTTTTTGCAAACCGGAGTTCTTAAGTTGAACTTTCTGGTTAGATCTTCTTATTTGAGTTTTACCCGTGCTTCTTTGCTTGATTGCTTATGTATGCTATTGTTTGTTTGCGTAGAATTCCTGGAGTGCGAAGCGTGTTATTTGGAGTCCCTAGGTTTCGCGGATCATCAGCAAGGCAAGTAACACTTTGATCATATTCCATTATCACCCAGTTTTTATGCATTAGTTCCAATCCTCAAACATTGCATGGTTAGGATGTGATTAACATGTGGGCTAGGAAGTAGTTGATGAGGTAGAACCTATTGCCCTGTTATATTCAAACCTTGGGAGTTACTTCTACGTATTGCTTATATTGCTATTCTATGCTCGTAGACGTGATTTGGGTGAGTGAAATCCATGACAGATGTGAGATGGTTAAATAATGGTTTAACTTAAGGTGGCAACTTGAATACACATCTGGGTGGATTGAGGCACCTAGAGTATGCCTGTATTTTTTGGAAATCACGGGGTTCCGTGTGATTTTCCTATGGACCGCCATCCAGGCTCAAAGGGAACTGAGATGATTCATGCTAGAAACTTCCGTGTGCAGCCACAAGCTATTATGGGCTCTAGCATAGTTGAGTAAGTTACGTGAAGCTCTTGAAGAGGTGGATCAGAAGGTAGTGGGTTGTACGTTTGGTATGGTCTGCCCGGAGTAGAGAGTTAATGTTTCTGAAAGACTGTGTCTCGGTCATCCGTTTCTCAAACATCATGTAGTGCGAGAAATTCAACGGAGGCGATCGAGTCTTGTGGGAAAAGTGCGCAAACCTCTGCAGAGTGTACAATCTAATCATGGTTAGCGTGTCCCCGGTTGTGGACATCTTGAGTATCTAGTACTTGGAGTATCTTAAGTATCTCATCACTTTTAACTTAATATTGTTGGGTTGTTAATTACTTTAATTGGGATTGAGTTGGAGGAACCTTCTCAATGATGTTTCAACTACCATGATAGTTAAATTAAAATATATTCCTTTGTTGTAGGTAAAAATTGGCTTTTCGCAAAAACTGTAACCATAGAGCTTTCCACCAGCCAAATATGCATGTAGTGATAGCATTATTCTGTTCTTGCTCTACTGTGTTACTTTGCCAGCATATTCCATGTGCTGACCCGTTTTCGGGCTGCAACGTATTATGTTGCAGACTTTTTAGAAGAGGAGTAAGGTTCGTTAGGTCATTGTCGTGCAGCTCAACTATGTCGTTGGAGTTGATGGACTCACTTTATCTTCCAAGCCTTCAGTTGTTATCGTATTAGATGGCCTTAAGCCATATTTATTGTAATAAGTTCTCTTTGGAGACATTCGATGTAATAACTGTGTGATTGCTACTCTATTATAAATCCTCGAGTATTGTGTGTGTCAGCATTACTGATCCAGGGATGACACTGAAGCACAGAGACTTGACCGTTTGAGGTCGGGTCACTACAATATCTTTTATGTAATCTGAAACGTGCTCCCGTGAAATTTCAGGACTTTTGGAGATGTGCAGAATAGGTCTCTAATACTTGCTCCTCTTCCAGCCCAAAATTCCAGCTGTCGGCATTCTCCCTCTTCATGTAAACCTTGTAAAATAAGAGAGAATAGGAATAAGTATTGTGATATAAGGTGTAATAACAGTCCATAATGCAATAAATATCAATATAAAAGCATGATGCAAAATGGACGTATCAGCTCCCACATGTTCCACGATGATCTCATCGGATGAACCACGATGTCGGGGATTCAATCAATCCCGTATACAATTCCCTTTGTCCATCGGTATGTTACTTGCCTGAGATTCGATCATCGGTATCCCCATACCTCGTTCAATATCGTTACCAGCAAGTCTCTTTACTCGTTCCATAATGCATGATCCCGTGACCAACTCTTTAGTCACATTGAGCTTGTTATGATGATGCATTACCGAGTGGGCCCAGAGATACCTCTGCGTCATACGGAGTGACAAATCCCAGTCTCGATTCGTGTCAACCCAACAAACACTTTCGGAACCTGTAGTGCACCTTTATAGTCACCCAGTTATGTTGTGATGTTTGATCCACCCAAAGCACTCCTACGGTATACGGGAGTTGCACAATCTCATGGTCTAAGGAAAAGATACTTGACATTAGAAAAGCTCTAGCAAACAAACTACACGATCTTGTGCTATGCTTAGGATTGGGTCTTGTCCATCACATCATTCTCCTAATGATGTGATCCCGTTATCAACGACATCCAATGTCCATGGTTAAGAAACCACAACCATCTATTGATCAACGAGCTAGTCAACTAGAGGCTCACTCGGGACATGTTGTGATCTATGTATTCACACATGTATTACGGTTTCCAGTTAGTACAATTATAGCATGAACAATAGACAATTATCATGAATAAGGAAATATAATAATAACCATTTTATTATTTCCTCTGGGGCATATTTCCAACAATCTCCCACTTGCACTAGAGTCAATAATCTAGTTACATTGTGATGAATCAAACACCCATAGAGTTCTGGTGTTGATCATGTTTTGCTCGTGGAAGAGGTTTAGTCAACGGATCTGCAACATTCAGATCCATGTGCACTTTACAAATATCTATGTCTCCATCTTGAATAAATTCACGAATGGAGTTGAAGCAACGCTTGATGTGTCTGGTCTTCTTGTGAAACCTCGGCTCCTTGGCAAGGGCAATAGCTCCAGTGTTGTCACAAATGAGAGTCATCGGGCCCGACGCATTGGGAATGACTCCTAGGTCGATGATGAACTCCTTCATCCAAACTGCTTCCTGTGCTGCTTCCGAGGCAGCTATGTACTCTGCTTGACATGTAGATCCCACCACGACACTTTGCTTGCAACTACACCAGCTGACTGCCCCACCATTCAAAATGTACATGTATCCGGTTTGTGACTTGGAGTCATCCAGATCTGTGTCAAAGCTAGCATCGACATAACCCTTTACGATGAGCTCTTCGTCACCTCCATAAACGAGAAACATATCCTTAGTCATTTTTAGGTACTTCAGGATATTATTGACCGTTGTCCAGTGTTCCATACCGGGATCACTTTGGTACCTCCCTACCAAACTTAAGGCAAGGTTCACATCAGGTCTGGTACACAGCATGGCATACATAATAGAGCCTATGGCTGAGGCATAGGGGATGACACTCATCTTTTCTCTATCTTCTGCCGAGGTCGGGCATTGAGCCATGCTCAATCTCACACCTTGCAACACAGGCAAGAACCCCTTCTTGGACTGATCCATATTGAACTTCTTCAATATCTTGTCAAGGTATGTGCTTTGTGAAAGACCAATGAGGCGTCTCGATCTGTCTCTATAGATTTTGATGCCTAATATGTAAGTCTCCAAGGTCCTTCATTGAAAAACACTTATCCAAGTAGGCCTTTATGCTTTCCAAAAGTTCTATATCATTTCCCATCAATAGTATGTCATCCACATATAATATGAGAAATGCTACAGAGCTCCCACTCACTATCTTGTAAACACATGCTTCTCCATAAGTCTGCATAAACCCAAACGCTTTGATCATTTCATGAAAGCGAATGTTCCAACTCCGAGATGCTTGCACCAGCCCATAGATGGAGCGTCGGAGCTTGCATACCTTGTCAACATTCTTAGGATCAACAAAACCTTCCAGCTACATCATATACAATTCTTCCTTAAGGAAACCATTAAGGAATGTCGTTTTGATATCCATTTGCCATATCTCATAATCGTAGAATGCGGCAACTGCTAACATGATTCGGACGGACTTCAGCTTCGCTACGGGTGAGAAGGTCTCATCGTAGTCAATCCCTTGAACTTGTTGATAACCTTAGCGACAAGTCGAGCCTTATAGACGGTCACATTACCATCCGCGTCAGTCTTCTCCTTAAAGATCCATTTATTCTCTATGGCTTGCCGATCATCGGGAAAGTCTGTCAAAGTCCATACTTCATTTGATCCTATCTCGGATTTCATGGCCATTTGTTGGAATCCGGGCATGCCATCGCTTCTTCATAGTTCGAAGGTTCACCGTTGTCTAACAACATGATTTGCAGGACAGGGTTACCGTACCACTCTGGTGCAGAACGCGTCCTTGTGGACCTACGAAGTTCAGTAGCAACTTGATCTGAAGTTTCATGATTATCATCATTAACTTCCTTCCACTTACTTCTTTTGAGAGAAACTCTTTCTCCAGAAAGGATCCATTCTTGGCAACAAAGATCTTGCCTTCAGATCTTAGGTAGAAAGTATACCCAATAGTTTCCTTAGGGTATCCTATGAAGATGCATTTTTTTGACTTGGGTTCGAGCTTTTTAGGTTGAAGTTTCTTCACATAAGCATCGCATCCCCAAACTTTCAGAAACGGGAGCTTAGGTTTCTTCCCAAACCACAATTCATATGGTGTCGTCTCAACAGATTTCGACGGAGCCCTATTTAAAGTGAATGTGGCGGTCTCTAAAGCATGACCCAAAAATGATAGCAGTAGATCGGTAAGAGACATCATAGATCGCACCATATCCAATAGAGTGCGATTACGACGTTCAGACACACCATTATGCTGAGGTGTTCTAGGCGGCGTGAGCTGTCAAACAATTCCACATTTCCTTAAGTGCATGCCAAACTCGTGACTCAAGTATTCCCCTCCACGATCTGAATGTAAGAACTTTATTTTCCTATCACGTTGATTCTCCACCTCACTCTGAAATTCCTTGAATTTTTCAAAGGTCTCAGACTTGTGTTTCATTAAGTAGACATACCCATATCTGCTTAAATCATTAGTGAGGATGAGAACATAACGATAGCCAACGCGAGCCTCAACGCTCATTGGACCACATACATTAGTATGTATGATTTCCAATAAGTTGGTTGCTTGCTCCATTGTTCCAGAGAATCGAGTCTTGGTCATTTTGCCCATGAGGCATGGTTCGCATGTGTAAAATGATTCATAATCAAGAGACTCCAAAAGTCCATCTGCATGGAGTTTCTTCATGCGTTTGGCACCAATGTGACCAGGGCGGCAGTGCCACAAGTATGTGGGACTATCATTACCAACCTTACATCTTTTGGCATTCACACTATGAATATGTGTAACATCACATTCGAGATTCAATAAAAATAAACCATTGACCAGCGGGGCATGACCATAAAACATATCTCTCATATAAATAGAACAACCATTATTCTCGGATTTAAATGAGTAGCCATCTCGCATTAAACGAGATCCAGATACAATGTTCATGCTCAAAGCTAGCACTAAATAACAATTATTGAGGTTTAAAACTAACCCCGAAGGTAGATGTAGAGGCAGCGTGCCGACGGTGATCACATCGACCTTGGAACCATTCCCGACGCACATCGTCACCTCATCATTCGCCAGTCTCATCAATAACATGTATATCACATATACCTTTGGCGTTGCTGGCCTTCTTATCCGCTAAGTACTTGGGGAAGTTCCGTTTCCAGTGACCATTTCCCTTGCAATAAAAGCACTGAGTCTCGGGCTTGGGTCCATTCTTTGGCTTCTTCCCAGCAACTGATTTACTGGGCATGGCAACTCCCTTGCTGTCCTTCTTGAAGTTCTTTTTACCCTTGCCTTTCTTGAAACTAGTGGTCTTATTCACCATCAACACTTGATGTTCCTTTTTGATTTCCACCTCTGCTGATTTCAGCATTGAATATAACTCAGGAATGGACTCCTCCATCCATTGCATATTGTAGTTCATCACAAAGCTCTTGTAGCTAGGTGGAAGCGACTAGAGGATCTTGGTAATGACCGAGTCATCTGGAAGATTAACTCCCAGCTGAGACAAGCGGTAGTGCAACCCAGACATTTCGAGTATATGCTCGCTGACAGAACTGTTTTCCTCCATCTTACAACTGTAGAACTTGTTGGAGACTTCATATCTCTCGACCCGGGCATGAGCTTGGAAAACCATTTTCAGCTCTTGGAACATCTCATATGCTCTGTGCTGCTCAAAACGCTTTTGGAGCCCCGGTTCTAAGCTGTAAAGCATGCTGCCTTGAACCAAGGAGTAATCATCACTACACGACCGCCAGGCATTCATAACATCTTGAGTTGCTGGGAAAATGGGTGCGTCACCTAGCGGTGCTTCAAGGACATATGCTTTCTTGGCAGCTATGAGAATGATCCTCAAGTTACGGACACAATCCATATAGTTGCTACCATCCTCTCTCAGCTTGGTTTTCTCTAGGAACGCGTTGAAGTTGAGGGCAACATTAGCATGGGCCATATGATCTACAAGACATATTGTAAAGATATTTTAGACTAAGTTCATGATAATTAAGTTCATCTAATCAAATTATTTAATGAACTCCCACTCAGACAGACATCCCTCCAGTCATCTAAGTGATACATGATCCGAATCGACTAGGCCATGTCCGATCATCACGTGAGACAGACTAGTCATCAATGGTGAACATCTCCATGTTGATCGTATCTACTATACGACTCATGTTCGACCTTTCGGTCTCTCGTGTTCCGAGGCCATGTATGTACATGCTAGGCTCATCAAGTCAACCTAAGTGTTTCACTTGTGTAAATCAGGCTTACACCCGTTGTATGCGAATGTTAGAATATATCACACCCGATCATCATGTGGTGCTTCAAAACAATGAACCTTCGCAATGGTGCACAGTTAGGGGGAACACTTTTCTTGAAATGTTAGTGAGGGATCATCTTATTTATGCTACCGTCGTTCTAAGCAAATAAGATGTGAACATGTCAAACATCACATGCAAATCATGAAGTGACATGATATGGCCAATATCATCTTGCGCCTTTGATCTCCATCTTTGAGGCGCAGCATGATCACCTTCATCACCGGCATGACACCATGATCTCCATCATCATGATCTCCATCATCGTGTCTTCATGAAGTTGTCTCGCCAACTATTACTTCTACTACTATGGCTAACGGTTAGCAATAAAGTAAAGTAATTACATGGCGTTTTCGTTGACACGCAGGTCATACAAGAAATTAAGACAACTCCTATGGCTCCTGCCGGTTGTCATACTCATCGACATGCAAGGCGTGATTCCTATTACAAGAACATGATCAATCTCATACATCACATATATCATTCATCACATCCTTTTGGCCATATCACATCACATAGCATACCCTACAAAAACAAGTTAGACGTCCTCTAATTGTTGTTGCATGTTTTACATGGCTGCTAAGGTTTTCTAGCAAGAACGTTTCTTACCTACGCAAAAGCCACAACGGTGATATGCCAATTGCTATTTACCCTTCATAAGGACCCTCTTCATGCATCCGATCCGACTAAACTGGGAGAGACAGACACCCGCTAGCCACCTTATGCATCAAGTGCATGTCAGTCGATGGAACCAGTCTCACATAAGCGTACGTGTAAGGTCGGTCTAGGCCGCTTCATCCCACAATGCCGCCGAATCAAGATAAGACTAGTAATGGTAAGCAAATTGAACAAATCATCACCCACAACTACTTTGTGTTCTACTCGTGCATAGAATCTACGCATAGACCTAGCTCATGATGCCACTGTTGGGGAACGCAGTAATAATTTAAAATTTTCCTACATGTCATCAAGATCAATCTAGGAGATGCTAGCAATGAGAGAGAAGGAGTGCATCTTCATACCCTTGAAGATCGCTAAGCGGAAGCGTTACAAGAATGCGATTGATGGAGTCGTACTCGCGGTGATTCAAATCACGGAAGATCCGATCAAGCACCGAATGGACGGCGCCTCCGCGTTCAACACACGTACAGCTCGGGGACGTATCCTCCTTCTTGATCCAGCAAGGGGAGAGGAGAAGTTGAGGGGGAACTCTGGCAGCACAACGGTGTGGTGGTAGTGGAGCTCGTGGTTCTCCGGCAAAGCTTCGCTAAGCACTACGGAGGAGGATGAGGTGTTGGAGGAGGGAGGGGCTGCGCCAGGGAAGGGGTGTGGCTGCCCTCCCACCCCCCCTCTATTTATAGGGTGAAGGGGAGAGGGGTCAGCCTCCCTATATGCATCTAGAGGGGGGCGGCGGCCAGGGGGGAAGACTTGCCCCCCAAGCAAGGTGGGAGGCGCCCCCTCCCCTTAGGGTTTCCAACCCTAGGCGCCTTGGGCCCTTGGGGGCGCACCAGCCCTCTAGGGGATGGTTCCCTCCCATATTCAGCCCATTAAGTCCCCCGGGGCAGATGGCCCCACCCGATGGACCCCCGGACACCTTTCGGTGGTCCCAGTACAATACTGATAACCCCCGAAACTAATCCGCTGACTGAAACTGGACTTCCCATATATAAATCTTCACCTCCGGACCATTCCGGAACTCCTCGTGACACTCGAGATCTCATCCGGGACTCCGCAAAACCTTTGGTAACCACATACAATTTCCCGTAACAACTCTAGCGTCACCGAACCTTAAGTGTGTAGACCCTATGGGTTCGGGAACCATGTAGACATGACCGAGACATCTCTCCGGCCAATAACCAACAGCGGGATCTAGATACCCATGTTGGTTCCCACATGTTCCACGATCTCATCAGATGAACCATGATGTCGGGGATTCAATCAATCCTGTATACAATTCCCTTTGTCCAACGGTATGTTACTTGCCCGAGATTCGATCATCGGTATCCCCATACCTCGTTCAATATCATTGCCAGCAAGTCTCTTTACTCATTCCGTAACAATGATCCCGTGACCAACTCTTTAGTCACATTGAGCTCGCTATGATGATGCATTACCGAGTGGTCCCAGAGATACCTCTTCATCATACGGAGTGACAAATCCCAGTCTTGATTCGTGCCAACCCAACAGACACTTTCGGAGATACATGTAGTGCACCTTTATAGTCACCTGGTTACGTTGTGATGTTTGATACACCCAAAGCACTCCTACGGTAACCGAGAGTTGCACAATCTCATGGTCTAAGGAAACGATACTTGACATTAGAAAAGCTCTAGCAAACGAACTACACTATCTTGTGCTAGCTTAGGATTGGGTCTTGTCCATCACATCATTCTCCTAATGATGTGATCCCCTTATCAGCGACATCCAATGTCCATGGTTAAGAAACCACAACCATCTATTAATCAACAAGCGACTCAACTGGAGGCTCAGTGGGGACATGTTGTGATCTATGTATTCACACATGTATTACGGTTTCCGATTAATCCAATTATAGCATGAACAATAGACAATTATCATGAACAAGGAAATATAATAATAACCATTTTATTATTACCTCTAGGGCATATTTCCAACATTCGTACCATCCTATAGTTGACTGATGTCTTCTTCATTGTGCAAACAAAGATCTTGCTGTTATTCGTCGCAAGTTTCTTTATCCTAACAATCTTTCTAAGTTTCTTGACTTGACTGATATTCATGGACATCTCATTTCCCCATATTCAAAATGGGATGAACGGTGGGTCTAAGCCTATTACAGCAGGACCTACATGTGCAAGACCAAATTGTAAGAAACCTAAATATTATAATGATTCCTGCAACTGCACAATAATGTGCTATTAGTGAAAGGACCATGCATGTGCAAACCTCGATGGTAAACCATAGTGTCTCCCATTGTTTCCCTGCAACACATATAAGGAAGATCTTGATCAGGTTAACTGAGAGTTGCCATACTATCAGTAGAATATGTATTCAATACAACCAAATTTAATTATTTCTCACATGCATAACAATACAAAATTGTACCCACAACAAATGAAAATCAAATTGCAGAATTGAAACAAACAGTTAACTGGACAGCAGACCGAATGAACCAAAATAGTTAACTGAGCACGACATTGCAGAATAGAACATATACTAGAAGATAAGATAGTTAATGAAACCAAGAATGCTTGAGAACAGTACAAAATGTAGCAATTGTTGGACCAAACTGTTAACTGGACATTACATTCTAGAATATCAGATTGCATATTAACATTACAGATGACAAATCACTAGAAGTCATTGATGGTGGCCTCGAGAAAACAACATGAACTATATTTTAAAGTAGACAACCGTGTGGCGGTGTCGACGGTGGCCTCGAAAGTGAGGTGCTCCTCCAAGATTTGACGGTCGGCACGCATGGCAGCCATAGCGACCTCGTCCGTGCATGCGACCGCGATTTGTTTCTTCGCTGCCAGATGCTACTGAGCTCCACATTATACCATGCGCAAAATGGCTGTGGGCGGCGCTTAATCTGAGGATGGGGCCAGTGATTTCGGCGGAAGGTGTCGTGCTATCAGTCGGGGCATGTGGGATGGGGGAGGAGGAGGATGGTGTGGGTGGGGTTTGGTTTACCTGACCATATCGACGAGGCCGCATAGCAAGAAGAAGGGTTCCGGTGAGGAGGCGGCGCTGCAAGAAGAAGGGTCACCGGCGAAGAGGCGATGCTGCTAGTAAGCAACAACGTAAGTTTGAACTTGGAAAGCAAGGAAGAAGGCTTTTGGTGGGGGGAGATAGATCTTTCCATGGTGGCAGAAATTTTTTCACTCGGTGCCGTGAGAAACTGGCACACGAGTGTGGTTCAAGCGCAGGCGATGGACTGTAGACAACAAAGCTTCCTGCGTAAGCCAGACAAGACGGTGCACCAAGATATCTTATATCGCATCCCACACGATTTTTGCTAGTAATCTATTTGTGGTATACCTGATTTTTTCATTCTGTTTTGAAAGACAAAATAGTGTTACAGAGGGAAAGGATGGTGTTTGAATTGCTAGAACATTTATCTACAGTGAACATGCAACTATATGAGTGTCGTCTTAAAATTTGGAATTATTCCAGGTTCGTTTAGCATTTTTATACATTAATTCAGTTTCTAGGCATTTAATGAGCATAATTCAAATTTGCACTACAAGCACATGCTCCAGTGCACCAAAGTTTGTTGAAAAATCACATGTGTGTCTTTGGGTGAATTTATAGGTCCCATGCAAGAATTGGAATGAAATTCAAACATCTGGGCATGATGGCTCGCCCAAAAACATTGAGAAATTTGGTTTTTAAATTCGTGTAAATCTCAAACTCGCCTGAAAATCATGAAACTTGGCATGGTGTCATTTCATGGCACCAACATACCATGGTAAAAAGATTGGCCGAATTGGGACAAGTTTTGGTATAAGCTTCTTGTAAACTGGAGCTTCTCTCAAGAAGGCGTGTGGTTTCGAGAGGGAACGTGTCACCTTTGTGTGCGAAACGACATACGCTGCCCCCCCTTTGATTTTTTATAGAGCAAACATAGAATTATATGGGTGTCGTGTTAAAATTTGGAATTATTCTAGGTTCGTTTGGCCCCTTTTATGCATTAATTGAGTTTCTGGGCATTTAATGTGAATAATTCAAATTTGAACTACAAGCACATACTCCAGTGCACCAAGGTTGGTTGAAAAATCACATGTGTGTCCTTGGGTGAATTTCTAGGTCCCATGCAAGAAATAGCAATGAAATTCAAACATCTAGGCGTCGTGGCTCGGCCGGTAACATTGAGAAACTTAGTTTTTTAAATTCCTATAAATTCAAAACTTGCCTAAAAATCATGAAACTTGGCATGGTGTCATTTCATGGCACCAACATACCGTGGTAAAAAAATTGGCCAAATTGGGACAAGTTTTGGTATAAGCTTCTTGCAAATCTGAGCTTCGCCCAACAAGACTCGTGGTTTCGAGAGGGAACGTGTCACCTTTGTGTGCGAAACGACATACGCTGCCTCCCGCCCCCTTGATTTTTTATAGAGGCAACATAGAACTATATGAGTACCATGTAAAAATTTGGAATTATTCCGGGTTCATTTGGCCCTTTTATACAATAATTGAGTTTCTGAGCATTTAATGTGCATATTTCAAATTTGACCTACAAGCACATGCTCGAGTGCACCAAAGTTGGTTGAAAAATCACATGTGTGTCTTGGGTGAATTTCTAGGTCCCATGCAAGAAACGGGAATGAAATTCAAACATCTGGGCCTCGTGGCTCGGCCGGAAATATGTAGAAACTTGGTTTTTTAATTCCTGTAAATCCAAAACATGCATGAAAATCATGAAACTTGGTATGGTGTCATGATGTGGCACCAACATGCTATGGTAATTTTTTTGGCTGAATTGGGACAAGCTTTGGTATAAGCTTCTTGTAAAATGGAGCTTCTCTCAAGAAGGTTTGTGGTTCCGAGAGGGAACGTGTCACCTCCATGTGTGAAAAACGACATACACTGCCTTCTCCCACCTAATTTTTTTTACACAAGCAGCTTAGACCAAATAGGAGTTCCGTGCTAAATTTTGGAATTATTCCGGGTTCATTTGGCCTTTTTTATACATTAATTGAATTTCCAGGCATTTAATGCACATAATTCAAATTTGAATGACAAGCACGCTCCAGTGCATCAAAGTTAGTTGAAAATCATTTATGTGTACTTGGGAAAATTTCGAGGTCTCATGCAAGAAATGGGAATGTAATTCAAACATCTATGCGTCTTGGCTCGGCTAGAAACATCGAGAAACTTGGTTTTAAAATTCTCGTAAATCCAAAACTCGCATGGAAATCATGAAAGTTGGAATGGTGTCATGACATGGCACTGCTACCTCTTGAGCATGCGTTGGTTTTCCCTTGAAGAGAAAAGGGTGATGCAGCAAAGTAGCGTAAGTATTTCCCTCAATTTTGAGAACCAAGGTATCAATCCAGTAGGAGACAACGCACAAGTCACCTAGTACCTGCACAAACAATCAAGAACCTTGCAACCAACGCGATAAAGGGGTTGTCAATCCCTTCACGGTCAAGTGAGATCTAATAAAGATAGTAAAGTAAATATTTTTGGTATTTTGTTATATAGATTGGAAAGTAAAGATTGCAAAATAGTAAACAAGATGCGATGTAAATAAAAGAGATACAATATAATAAGAAAGAGACGCAGGGGGCATAGGTTTCACTAGTGGCTTCTCTCAAGATAGCATGTATTACGGTGGGTGAACAAATTATTGCCGAGCAATTGATAGAAAAGCGCATAGTTATGAAGATATCTAAGGCAATGATCATGAATATAGGCATCACGTCCGTGTCAAGTAGATCGAAACGATTCTGCATGTACTACTATTACTCCACACATCAACCGCTATCCAGCATGCATCTAGAGTATTAAGTTCATAAGAACAGAGTAACACATTAAGTAAGATGACATTATGTATAGAGATAAACTCAAGCAATATGATATAAACCCCATCTTTTTATCCTTGATGGAAACAATACAATACGTGTCTTGCTGCCCCTACTTTCACTAGGAAAGGACACCGCAAGACTGAACCCAAAGCTAAGCACTTCTCCCATTGCAAGAAAGATCAATCTAGTAGGCCAAACTAAACCGATAATTCGAAGAGACTTGCAAATATATCAAATCATGCATATAAGAATTCAGAGAAGAACCAAATAATATGCATAGATAATCTTGTTCATAAACCCACAATTCAACGAATCTCGGCAAACACACCGCAAAAGAGTATTACATCGAATAGATCTCCAAGAACATCGAGGATAACTTTGTATTGATAATCAAAGAGAGAGAAGAAGCCATCTAGCTTATAACTATGGACCCGAAGGTCTGTGGTAAACTACTCACGCTTCATCGGAGAGGCAATGGTGTTGATGTAGAAGCCCTCCATGATCGATTCCCCCTCCAGCAGATCGCCGAAAAAGTCCCCAAGATGGGATCTCACGGGTACAGTAGGTTGCGGTGGTGGAAAAGTGGTTTCATGGCTCTCCGCGATGTTTCTAGGGTATAAGAGTATATATAGGAGAAATAAGTACGTCGGTGGAGCTACGAGGGGCCCACGAGGGTGGGGGCGCGCCTACCCCCCTGGGCGCGCCCTCCTACCTCGTGGCCGCCTTGTGGAGTTCCAGACTTCGATTCCAAGTCTTCTGGATTGCTTTCGGTCCAAGAAAGATCATCGCGAAGGTTTCATTTTGTTTGGTATTCCTTTTCTGCGAAACTCTAAAATAGGCAAAAAGAAACAGAAACTGGCACTCGGCCTCCGGTTAATAGGTTAGCCCCAAAAATAATATAAGCCCATTAAACATCCAAAACAGATAATATAATAGCATGGAATAATCAAAAATTATAGATACGTTGGAGACGTATCAAGCATCCCCAAGCTTAATTCCTGCTCGTCCTCGAGTAGGTAAATAATAAAAATAGAATTTTTGATGTGGAATGCTACCTATCATAATTATCAATGTAAATTTCTTTACTGTGGCATTAATGTTCAGATTCGAAAGATTCAAAACAAAATTTTAATATTGACATAAAAATAATAATACTTCAAGCATACTAATAAAGCAATCATGTCTTCTCAAAATAACATGGCCAAAGAAATCTATCCCTACAAAATCATATAGTCTGGCTATGCTCTATCTTCATCACACAAAATATTTAAATCATGCACAACCCCAATGACAAGCCAAGCAATTGTTTCATACTTTTGATGTTCTCAAACTTTTTCAATCTTCACGCAATACATGAGTGTGAGCCATGGACGTAACACTATAGGTGGAATAAAACGGTGGTTGTGGAGAAGACAAAAAGGAGAAGATAGTCTCACATCAACTAGGTGTATCAATGGCTATGGAGATTCCCATCAATAGATATCAATGTGAGTGAGTAGGCATTACCATGCAACGGATGCACTAGAGCTATAAGATTATGAAAGCTCAAAAAGAAACTAAGAGGTGTGCATCCAACTCGCTTGCTCACGAAGACCTAGGGCATTTTGAGGAAGCCCGTCATTGGAATATACAAGCCAAGTCCTATAATGAGATATTCCCACTAATATATGAAAGTGACAATATAGGAGACTCTCTATCATGAAGATCATGGTGCTACTTTGAAGCACGAGTGTGGAAAAAGGATAGTAGCATTGCCCGTTCTCTCTTTTTCTCTCATTTTTTTATTTGGGCCTTTCTCTTTTTTATGGCCTCTTTTTTTATCCCCTTTTTTTATTTTTCATCCGGAGTCTCGTCCCGACTTGTGGAGGAATCATAGTCTCTATCATCCTTTCCTCACATGGAACAATGCTGTAATAATGATGACCATCACACTTTTATTTACTTACAACTCAAGAATTACAACTCGATACTTAGAAAAAATATGACTCTATGTGAATGCCTCTGGCGGTGTACCGAGATGTGAATGAATCAAGAGTGACATGTATGAAAGAATTACGAAGGTGGCTTTGCCACAAATACGATGTCAACTACATGATCATGCAAAGCAATATGACAATGATGAAGTGTGTCATAATAAATGGAACGGTGGAAAGTTGCATGGAAATATATCTTGGAACGGCTATGGAAATGCCATAATAGGTAGGTATGGTGGCTGTTTTGAGGAAGGTAAATGGTGGGTTTATGGTACCGGTGAAAGTTGCGCGGTACTAGAGAGGCTAGCAATGGTGGAAGGGTGAGAGTGCGTATAATCCATGGA
The DNA here is from genome assembly GCF_018294505.1 of Triticum aestivum. Classification (NCBI taxonomy): domain Eukaryota; kingdom Viridiplantae; phylum Streptophyta; class Magnoliopsida; order Poales; family Poaceae; genus Triticum; species Triticum aestivum. Next base: position 75,463,851 of record NC_057803.1, on the reverse strand, counting down.
CTCAACATTAGTCATAAAGAACTCACATACTTATTGAAAAAATCTATTAGTTATTGAAACGAAGTACTACGCACATGCTCCTAGGGGGATAGATTGGTAGGAAAAGACCATCGCTCTTCCCCGACCGCCACTCATAAGGAAGACAATCAAAAAATAAATCATGCTCCGACTTCATCACATAACGGTTCGCCATACGTGCATGCTACGGGAATCACAAACTTTAACACAAGTATCTCTCAAATTCACAACTACTCAACTAGCATGACTCTAATATCACCATCTTCATATCTCAAAACAATCATAAGGAATCAAACTTCTCGTAGTATTCAATGCACTTTATATGAAAGTTTTTATTATACCCATCTTGGATGCCCATCATATTAGGACTAATTTTATAGCCAAAGCAAATTACCATGTCGTTCTAAAAGACTCTCAAAATAATATAAGTGAAGCATGAGAGTTCAATAATTTCTATAAAACCACCACTGTGCTCTAAAAAGATATAAGTGAAGCACTAGAGCAAAATTATCTAGCTCAAAAGATATAAGTGAAGCACAGAGAGTACTCTAATAAATTTTGATTCATGCGTGTCTCTCCCAAAAGGTGTGTACAGCAAGTATGATTGTGGTAAACTAAAAAGCAAAGACTCAAATCATACAAGACGCTCCAAACAAAACACATCTCATGCGGTGAATAAAAATATAGCCTCAAGTAAAGATACCGATAGACGAAGACGAAAGAGGGGATGCCTTCCGGGGCATCCCCAAGCTTAGGATTTTAGTTGTCCTTGAATTTTACCTTGGGGTGCCTTGGGCATCCCCAAGCTTAGGCTCTTTCCACTCATTATTCCAAAATCCATCAAATCTTTACCCAAAAACTTGAAAACTTCACAACACAAAACTTCAACAAAAATCTCATGAGCTCCAAATAAACCACCACTTTAAGGTACTGTAATGAACTCATTCTTTATTTATATTGGTGTTAAACCTACTGTATTCCAACTTATCTATGGTTCATACCCCCCGATACTACTCATAGATTCATCAAAATAAGCAAACAACACACGAAAAACAGAATCTATCAAAAACAGAACAGTTTGTAGCAATCTGTAACTTTAGAATACTTCTGTAACTCCAAAAATTCTGAAAAATTAGGACGGCCTGAGAAATTTGTATATTGATCTACTGCAAGTGGAGTAGGTATTTTATCGCTCTCTGGTAGAAAAATGAAAATTAATTTTGTGAGTGTAAAAGTTTTTGTTTTTTACAGCAAGATCAAACAACTATCACCCAAGAAGATCCTAAAGGCTTTACTTGGCACAAACACTAATTAAAACATAAAAAACACAATCATAATAGAATCTAGATGAATTATTCAAAGCAAAACATGACCTAAAAAGCAAGAGCAAAAATAAAATTGGGTTGCCTCCCAACAAGCGCTATTCTTTAAAGCCATTAAGCTAGGCATCTATAATTTTAATGATGCTCACATGAAAGATAGAAATTGAAACACGAAGGGAGCATCATGAAGCATATGAAAATCACATCTAACTCTAACATACTTCCTATGCATAGGAATTATATAAGCAAACAAATTATCAAGACAAGCAAAAAACTAGCATATGCAAGGAAGGAGAAAGAAACAATAGCAATCTCAACATAACGAGAGGTAATTTAGTGACACGAAAATTTCTACAACCATATTTTCCTCTCTCATAATAATTACATGTAGGATCATAATAAAATTCAACAATATAGCTATCACATAAAATTTTCTCTTCATGATCCACATGCATGCAAAGTTGACACTCTTCCAAAATAGTGGGATTATCATAAAATAAAGTCATGACCTCTCCGTACCCACTTTTATCAAAAACTTCATAAGATTGAACATTATCCAAATATGTGGGATCTAAAGTTAACACTCTTCCAAACCCACATTCAGTATTATTGCAAGCATTATTATCAATCTCATATTCATCATGGGGCTTAAATAAATTTTCGAGATCATAAGAAGAATCACCCCAATCATGATCATTGCAACAAGTAGTAGACATAGCAAAATTAGCATCCCCAAGCTTAGGGTTTTGCATATTATTAGCACAATTGACATTAATAGAATTTATAGTAACATCATTGCAATCATGCTTTTTATTCAAAGATCTATCGTGAATCACTTTATAAAGCACTTCATCGCAATTTTCAGATTCACAAATTTCAAGCAAAACTCCATAAAGATAATCTAGTGCACTCAACTCACTAGCAATAGGTTCATCATAATTGGATCCTTTAAAAAGGTTAGCAAGTGGATGGGGATCCACAAACTCTTAGCAAGCAAAGATGCAAGCAAAAAGAAGGCACATGGTAACACAAGATCGAACGGAAGAAGGGCGAAAGAAAAGGGCAAATCTTTTTGAAATCCATTTTAGAAGTGGGGGAGAGGAAAATGAGAGGCGAATGGTAAATAATGTAATGCAGGGGATGAGAGTTTATGATGGGTACTTGGTATGTCTCGGCTTGGCGTAGATCTCCCCGGCAACGGCGCCAGAAATCCTTCTTGCTACCTCTTGAGCATGTGTTGGTTTTCCCTTGAAGAGGAAAGGGTGATGTAGCAAAGTAGCGTAAGTATTTCCCTCAGTTTTGAGAACCAAGGTATCAATCCAGTAGGAGATAACGCACAAGTCACCTAGTACCTGCACAAACAATCAAGAACCTTGCAACCAACGCGATAAAGGGGTTGCCAATCCCTTCACGGTCACTCGCAAAAGTGAGATCTAATAAAGATAGTAAAGTAAATATTTTTGGTATTTTTGGTATATAGATTGGAAAGTAAAGATTTCAAAATAGTAACGAGATGCGATGTAAATAAAAGAGATGCAATATAATAGGAAAGAGACCCGGGGGTCATAGGTTTCACTAGTGGCTTCTCTCAAGATAGCATGTATTACAGTGGGTGAACAAATTACTGCCGAGCAATTGATAGAAAAGCGCATAGTTATGAAGATATATAAGGCAATGATCATGAATATAGGCATCACGTCCGTGTCAAGTAGATCGAAACGATTCTGCATCTACTACTATTACTCCACACATCGACCGCTATCCAGTATGCATCTAGAGTATTAAGTTCATAAGAACAGAGTAATGCATTAAGCAAGATGACATGATGTAGAGGGATAAACTCAAACAATATGATATAAACCCCATCTTTTTATCCTCGATGGCAACAATACAATACGTGCCTTGCTGCCCCTATTGTCACTGGGAAAGGACACCGCAAGATTGAACCCAAAGCTAAGCACTTCTCCCATTGCAAGAAAGATCAATCTAGTAGGCCAAACTAAACCGATAATTCGAAGAGACTTGCAAAGATATCAAATCATGCATATAAGAATTCAGAGAAGAACCAATTAATATGCATAGATAATCTTGTTCATAAACCCACAATTCATCAGATCTCGGCAAACACACCGCAAAAGAGTATTACATCGAATAGATCTCCAAGAACATCGAGGAGAACTTCGTATTTAGAATCAAAGAGAGAGAAGAAGCCATCTAGCTAATAACTATGGACCCGAAGGTCTGTGGTAAACCACTCACGCTTCATCGGAGAGGCAATGGTGTTGATGTAGAAGCCCTCCGTGATCGATTCCCCCTCTGGCAGATCGCCGGAAAAGGCCCCAAGATGGGATTTCACGGGTATAGAAGGTTGCGGTGGTGGAAAAGTGGTTTTGTGGCTCTCTGTGATGTTTCTAGGGTATAAGAGTATATATAGGCGAAAGAAGTACGTCGGTGGAGCTACGAGGGGCCCACGAGGGTGGGGGCGCACCTACTTCCCTGGGCACGCCCTCCTGCCTCATGGTCGTCTTGTGGAGTTCCAGACTTCGACTCTAAGTCTTCTGGATTGCTTTCGGTCCAAGAAAGATCATCGTGAAGGTTTCATTCCGTTTGGAGTCCATTTGGTATTCCTTTTCTGCGAAACTCTAAAATAGGCAAAAAAACAGAAATTGGCACTGGGCCTCCGGTTAATAGGTTAGTCCCAAAAATAATATAAAAGAGCATATTAAATCCCATTAAACATCCAAAATAGATAATATAATAGCATAGAACAATCAAAAATTATAGATACGTTGGAGATGTATCAGGCACCAACATGTTGTAGTAAACTTTTTGTCCGATTTGCGAAGGCGCACACATTAACAATCAACAAAGTCATTTTGGAACAAGTGATGTCACGTTAAAATCGGAAACACAAGTATTATTGAAACCGTGGGCGTTCTACTTACCATTTACGTGCCGCCACACGTCCCCTTTTTTTATTGGATAGGAGGTACCGTGCGGGGTAGCTATTTGAGTATGAGAGGCGTGCGATCACACCCCTGTGCATGCTCATCGGGAGAAGAGCCCTTTGACCTCTATCCGCCGCCCACCTCTCTCCCAACGTCTCCATTAATGGCGCCCGAGCCCCTGTTTAATGTTGTGGCTATTTCTCACTCCACTGAGATTTAAGAGAGAAAAAGGAAAATCTAAAAATAAAGTTTTGCACAGATCTTGATTTAAGATCCGACGGACCTATATTGCATCGACTGCGACTTATAGCAAGACTAATGAATATAAGGACGATGACAGTGGATAATAATTGTCTTACATATTTAGGAAGATAATTAAAAAGCCACATGTGGCAACGCCTGAAATACACAAGGGCAAAAGAAGAAGGAAGACGCAGACAACAACTTGGCTCGCTAATTTCTACTTCCATGATGCGTTGCTGCAGGCCTCAGAGACTAGTTCCCGCAGCGAGCGGCGATGAGCTCTTTCGTGTCCTCAAGACACTGCTTGAGAGCATCCACGGATTCCTTCATCAGCCTTTGGCGCTCGATGCAGAGCATGACATTCTCGTCCATAAGTTTCTTGACGATGACACCGAACCTTTTCAACAAGGCAGTGGTCTCCTCGTGCTGCTTCGTCGTTCTAGCGATCTTAGCCCTCAGCAGGTCGCGCTCGGTGCAGAGCTTCGCTTTGTCCTCCCCTAGTCCTCGGATGATGCTGGTAGCATTTTCAAACGAGGCATTCATCTCGTCCTGTAGCTTCATCCATTCGGAGATCCGACCCATCAGGTCATCGAGCATAGCGCACATGCGCCTATGAGAGTCCTCGCCTACCCATGAGACATTTTCCCAGGCCGCGTGGCATGGGAGGACATCTCTACTGCATTCGCGGCGTGGCGGGACATCTCTGCTGCTTCTGCTGCATGGCCGGACCAGTCTGCTGCATCGACAGCGCGGTGGGACCTCTCTACTGCTTTGGCGGCATGGCGAAACCTCTGTGCTGCTAGGCGGCGCGACAGGACATGTCGACTGCTTTCACGGTGAGGCGGGACATCTCTTGTGCTTCCGCTTCCATGCTCGCCTCTCTCTGGTAGTAATCTCTCGACCCAAAACTCATGCGGACCATGGCAGACGCAAGGGGACAACGATGAGTGACTTGTTTGTTTTTGTGGATGAGGAGTTGAGGACGAATGTGCAGTCATCTTTGAGTAGGTAGTATTTATAACCGAGTACTAATACGCTCCTAAGTGGGAAATCGTTTAGGTTTTAACCGGTGTGAACAGGTTTGTAATTAAATATAGTGTGGTAGTAGTTTGGAATGTGACGGGACGCATGCTCAAAATTTATTGACGGTTCTATAATTTCTAAGTGCGGCACTATTCCCAGACAGCCTAACGTGGGACGCGTTCTCGGTCGCATACGTGGCATTTGCACCATAGGGTGCACCGCAATCGGCAATGTCAGCACACGTCTTGTTCCATCAACCATGTGCGCTCATTATTACCATCGTGCATGCTTCTTTTAATTAGAACGTGTGTCTGTCTAGCACAGACACACGTTGATCCGTCTAACTGTTTCTGCTTGTTGTGTCTAATCACAATCAGTCTATCCGTGTGAAGTGTATGTCGTCAATCACAGATACCTTGATCTGGCTGACTGTTTCTGTTGTGTTACCTAACCACAAACAGTTCATCCGTCTGAAGTGTATGCCCTCAATCGCACACACCTTCATCTGGCTGCCCATTTCTGTTGTTCCGCTTCATCACAAATAGTTCATTGGGGTGAACTATATGTCGTATATCGCACACATCTTGATCTGGCTACTCATTTCTGTTGTTCTATCTCATCGCAAACAGTTCGTATGGATCAACCATGTGCCCCGCGTCGCACACACAACTAAAATTTAAACCATGTTTGATTTATTCTTCATCACAAACATTTTGCATCTTTTTTGATGGTTTTTTAAATGACCGTTTGCAATTAATGCATCACACACAGTTTCGCCAAAGGGTTTCTGATCATAGTGTCGCGTTAGCAGCATCCTGCAGTAGTGCAAAAACAGGCAAAAAAACAGCAACTGGCACTTGGCACTAAGTTAATAGGTTAGTCCAAAAAATGATATAATATTCCATATAATTGCATATAAAACATCCAAGATTGACATTATAATAGCATGGAAAAATTAAAAATTATAGATACGTTTGAGATGTATCACGTAGTAGTACTTTGCTTCGAGGGCTAATAAACTTTCGCAATAAGTATGTGAGTTTTTATGACTAATGTGAGTCCATGGATTACACGCACGGTCACCTTTCCACAATTTTCTAGCCTCTTCGGTACCGTGCATTGTCCTCTCTCACCTTGAGAGTCGGTGCAAACTTCGCCGACACATCCAAACCCCATGATATGATACGCTCTATCACACATAAGCCTTCTTATATCTTCCTCAAAACAGTCACCTTACCTACCTATCATGGCATTTCCATAGCCATTTCGAGATATATTGTCATGCAACTTCCACAGTTTTGTTATTATGATATACACCTTCATTATCATATTGATTTGCATGATCATATAGCTGACAAAGTATTTGTGGCTCAGCCACTGTTGATCATTATCGTACATGTTATGCTAGCATCATTGCACATCCTGGTACAGTGCCAGAGGCATTCATATAGAGTCATATATTTTAGTTTTATCGAGTTGTAAGTAAATAGAAGTGTGATGATCATCATTATTCGAGCATTGTCCGAGTGAGGAAAAAAGAGAGGCCAAAAAGAGCCCCAAAAAATGAAAAAAAAGAAGGGGCAATGTTACTATTTTTTTCCACACTTGTCCTTCAAAGTAGCACCATATTTTTTCATATAGAGAGTCTCCTATGTTGTCACTTTCATATACTAGTGGAATTTTTCATTATAGAACTTGGGTTGTATATTCCGATGTTGGGATCCGATGAATTGTGGGTTTGTGGTTGATAACCCACAAGTATAGGGGATCGCAATAGCTTTCGAGGGTAGATTATTCAACCCAAATTTATTGATTCGACACAAGGGGAGCCAAAGAATATTCTCAAGTATTAGCAGCTGAGTTGTCAATTCAACCACACCTGGAAACTTAGTATCTGCAGCAAAGTGTTTAGTAGCAAAGTAATATGATACTAGCGGTAGCGGCAACAAAAGTAAAGATAGCAAAAGTAATGTTTTTGGTATTTTGTAGTGATTGTAACAGTAGCAGCGGGAAAGTAAATAAGCGTAAACCAGTATATGGAAAACTCGTAGAAACCGGATCAGTGATGGATAATTATGCCGGATGCGGTTCATCATGTAACAGTCATAACATAGGGTGACACAGAACTAGCTCCAATTCGTCAATGTAATGTAGGCATGTATTCTGTATATAGTCATACGTGCTTATGGAAAAGAACTTGCATGACATCTTTTGTCCTACCCTCCCGTGGCAGCGGGGTCCTATTGAAATCTAAGGGATATTAAGGCCTCGTTTTAATATAGAACCAGAACAAAGCATTAGCACATAGTGAATACATGAACTCCTCAAACTATGGTCATCACCGGGAGTGGTCCCGATTATTGTCACTTCGGGGTTGCCGGATCATAACACATAGTAGGTGACTATAGACTTGCAAGATAGGATCAAGAACTCACATATATTCATGAAAACATAATAGGTTCAGATCTGAAATCATGGCACTCGGGCCCTAGTGACAAGCATTAAGCATAGCAAACTCATAGCAACATCAATCTCAGAACATAGTGGATACTAGGGATCAAACCCTAACAAAACTAACTCTATTACATGATAAATCTCATCCAACCCATCACCGTCCAGCAAGCCTATGATGGAATTACTCACGCACGGCGAGTGAGCATCATGAAATTGGTGAGGAGGATGGTTGATGATGAACGACGACGATGAATCCCCCTCTCCAGAGCCCCGAACGGACTCTAGTCAGCCCTTCCGAGAGGTTTTAGGGCTTTGGCGGCGGCTCCGTATCGTAAAAACGCAATTGAGGGGGAGTCCTGATTAGGGGTGTTCGGGTAGCCGGACTATACCTTCAGCCGGACTCCAGGACTATGAAGATACAAGATTGAAGACTTCGTCCGTGTCCAGATGGGACTTTCCTTGGCGTGGAAGGCAAGCTTGGCGATGCGGATATTCAAGATCTCCTACCATTGTAACCGACTCTGTGTAACCCTAACCCTATCCGTGTCTATATAAACCGGAGGGTTGTAGTCCGTAGGACATCAACTCCATATACAACAATCATACCATAGGCTAGCTTCTAGGGTTTAGCCTCCTTGATCTCGTGGTAGATCTACTCTTGTACTACCCATATCATCAATATTAATCAAGCAGGAGTAGGGTATTACCTCCATCGAGAGGGCCCGAACCTGGGTAAAAACATCGTGTCCCTTGTCTCCTGTTACCATCCGTCCTTGACGCACAGTTCGGGACCCCCTACCCGAGATCCACCGGTTTTGACACCGACATTGGTGCTTTCATTGAGAGTTCCTCTGTGTCGTCGCCTTTAGGCCCGATGGCTCCTTTGATCATCAACATCGATGCGGTCCAGGGTGAGACTTTTCTCCCCGGACAGATCTTCGTCTACGGCGGCTTCGCACTGCGGGCCAATTCGCTTGGCCACCTGGAGCAGATCGAAAGCTACGCCCCTAGCCATCAAGTCAGGTTTGGAAGCCTAAACTACATGGCAGACATCCGCGGAGATTTGATCTTCGACGGATTCGAGCCACAACCAAGTGCGCCGCACTGTCTCGTGCGGCATGATCTAGCTCTGTCACCGAACAGTATCCCGGAGGCCGCAAACGCACCAGCTCTGACCCTTAATTCGGAGCCAGTTGTGTCAATCGAGGATGAGCGGTTGCACATCACCTCGGGGGCTGCGATCTCAAAGGCGATCGAGCCGAACGCCGGCCCCACACTCCGTGTGACTCACGACTCCGAGGATCCGGACTCCTCTCCGGACTCCGAACCCCCCGCGCCCCTGCCGATCGAATCCGATTGGGCGCCAATAATGGAGTTCACCGCCACGGACATCTTTCAGCACTCGCCTTTTTGTGATATCCTGAATTCTCTCAAGTCTCTCTCTTTATCAGGAGAGCCCTGGCCGAACTGTGGTCAGCGAGGATGGGATATGGACGATGAAGAAATTCAAAGCCCACCCACCACCCACTTGGTAGCCACTGTCGACAATTTAAACGACGTGCTCAACTTCGACTCCAGAGACATCGACAGCATGGATGACGATGCAGGAGATACCGATGAACCAACGCCCATAGGGCATTGGACAGCCACCTCATCTCATGATGTATACATGGTGGATACCCCTAAAGGAAGCGACAACGAGGAAAAAGGGGATGGAACGGGAGATCGACCCCCCGAAAAGCAATCAAAGTGTCGACGTAAACGCCGACCCAAGCCCCGCCTCGATAAAAATCCAGCCATAGAGCAGGACCAGCCGGTAGACGACGAGCAGGCCTTAGAGCAACCGTCCGAACAGGGCAACACGGATAGAGAAACCGAACATCCCTCCTCCGGCAAAAACGGCATTCCGGACGACCTCACGCCAGATAAACCCATGGAGCAGAAGAATCTCCACGAGAGGCTCGTTGCAACTGCACGCAGCCTGAAAAAGCAGAAGCGGAAGCTAAAAACAGCGGAAGATGCACTCCGGATTAGATGGAGCAAAGTAATCAATACCGCAGATAAATACGGCGACGGTCACCACACTAAAAGCTATTCGAAAAGAAAGCTACTGCCTGAATTCGACGAAGAGGCCCTAGAGCCCTCGCATTCAAAAAATAAGAAAGCCACACGATCGGATAGATGACCCCATAAAGCGGCAAGCGGCGCCGCACTTAAATCGGCATACGACCCACCTAAGGATTCGCATCATGGCCCAGTTAGGTCCATTTATGGGCCAAGAAAGCAAGCTCTCGTAAGCAACGCAATAAAGCCATCATCAGAATCCGGCACACCCAAATACAGGGGCGCCGCACACCCCCTATGTTTCACCGATGAGGTCCTGGACTATGAATTTCCAAAGGGATTCAAACCCTTAAACATAGAGGCATATGATGGAACAACAGACCCTGGAGTCTGGATCGAGGATTATATCCTCCACATACACATGGCTAGAGGAGATGATCTCCACGCCATAAAATATTTACCCCTTAAGCTTAAAGGGCCAGCCCGGCATTGGATTAAAAGCCTTCCTAAAAACACAATTGGAAGTTGGGAAGAGCTCGAGGATGGTTTCCGAGCAAATTTTCAAGGGACCTATGTCCGCCCTCGGATGCAGACGATCTCAGTCACATAACTCAACAGCCCGGAGAATCAGCTCGGCAGTTCTGGAATAGATTCCTCACTAAAAAGAATCAGATAGTCGACTGTCCGGACGCCGAAGCCTTAGCAGCTTTCAGGCATAACGTCCGAGACGAATGGCTCGCCAGACACCTCGGCCAAGAAAAGCCAAGAACAATGGCCGCATTAACAAGCCTCATGACCCACTTTTGTGCAGGAGAGGACAGCTGGTTGGCAAGGTGCAGCCCCAGCGACCCAAGTACATCCGAAACCAGGGATGGAAACGGAAAACCACGACGCAACAAGGACCGTCGCCGGACTAAGGAAAAAAGTCCGAAGAGCACGGCAGTCAATGCCGGATTGAAAGGTTCACGACAAAATCAGACAAAACCACCCCTCCAGGATAACAGGGACGATCCATCCAACTTAAATAAAATCCTGAACAGGATATGTCAGATACACAGTACTCCCGGGAAGCCTGCTAACCATACCCACAGAGATTGTTGGGTTTTCAAACAATCCGGCAGACTCAATGCCAAACACAAGGGGCTCAACACACCAAGCGAAGACGAGGACGAACCCCAAAAGCATAGCACCAGGAAACAAAAGAACTTCCCACAAGAAGTAAAAATAGTGAACTTACTTCACATAACAAAACGTGCGGCGCCCATAAAGGTACGCACCACACGACCTATACCCAAAGGGTCCCGCCACTAGTTGTCAAAACCAATCATCTTCGATCAGCTAGATTATTCTAGAAATATCAAGAATGCAGGCTGGACTGCCTTGATACTCGATCCAATAATTGGCGGACTCCGGTTTTCAAATGCCCTTATGGACGGCGGCAGTGGACTAAACCTGATATATCATGATACAATCCATCACATGGGGATAAATCCAGCAAGAATCCGCCGCAGCAAAACCTCCTTTCAAGGGGTAACACCTGGTCCGGACACCCATTGTATGGGTTTTCTCCGGCTCGAAGTTATATTCGGCTCTGCCGATAACTTCCGTTGCGAAAAGCTGACCTTCCATATCGTCCCGTTATCAAGTCGCTATCAAGCACTACTGGGACGCGAAGCTTTCGCTCGCTTTAACGCAATACCGCATTATGCATCTCTCACGCTTAAGATGCCCGGTCCACGAGGCATCATCTCTTTGAAGGGGGAGCACTAAAGTGCGCCTCCCCAAGCGGAGGACTGTGCGGCCGCTTTGACAGCCCCACAGTAAAATGGCCTCACCGGCCAAAAAACTTCGAAATAGGTCATTAAAGACCACGAACGCGGATAGACGAGTTCGGGACAAAATCATCATTGATGCAGGCTTAGTGGCCATATACCCCCACTAGGGGCTCCATGCATATACAATAAGAGACAATAAAGCTCAATTTTATATATTTTACTTTATACTTGGTTTATTTTAAACTTTTGTTCGGCACGACCCGTTTTCAACTCAGTTCCTCTCTTCTATAGATGAACGTCGTGCGGCGCCCGTCCAGGATACGGCACAACGGAGACACAGGCGCAGACGTGCAGTAGGGACCCGTCCTAAAGGATTCTTTTTAGATTAAGACCCTGCGTAAACCTTTTTTACTGTCTCTTGTTGCTACACATCCCCTGGTTTTTTCTGATATAACCAAGGAGGAGGCTGGCGTCTTGGCATGTGGCCACGTCAGAATTTTTGCACGTACCTGGACACTAGGGGCTTTTTTAATAAAGAGTGTTTTTTCGCCCGCACTCATAAAGACCGAACACCTTAGAGAGTGTTCGGCGTCGCGAGTTTTGGCATTATATGCATCAGCTCCGAATCATGTCTTTGGTCAAATGTTGGGTTGCCCGGCTCCTGAGTTCGGCTACCTTACGTTCCGCTCTATCGGCTAAGGTAGCACCAGGAGAACTACTGCGATTGTGCCCCGGTTCGGCCGGGCGAGCACCTCAGTAGAGAAAGCCGAAAACTGACTGTCATGATGTAGCGTGAGACTGGTCAGCCACTCGATGACCTATCGGAATCTATCGGATTCCTCCGCTTTAACGAAGGGCCGCTTCCCGGTCAGGCACATACGCGCCCCGAACTCGGGCGAGCGCAGTCGCCACCAAGGGGCTACCTAAATAGTCTCACTGTCAAGCTCCTATGGCTAAGTGAAAGTGTTAAAGCATTATAGTCCGGTTGCCTGGCCCGCTGCGCTATCACCTCCTTTGTAGGACCAAGACGTTGGGTTAAGTGTGAAAATGCGTCTTCTGCGAGCACCCCCGCACTATGTGCGTGGGGGCTGAAGCCAACGACTGCCATCTTTCAGATTTTGTATATATATATCTTAAAACGGCCGCACAGGAGGTGTTCCCAATACTTGAAGGCACAAGTATAAAAAGGCCACTACTAGTTTATCAAAATATTACTTTATAATTACATATGCTATCATAACATAGCATCTTTCGAGCACTGCGTCTCTATTACACGAGCGCCTTCAAGGACTTCCTGAAAATAGTGCTCGGAGGGTACTCGGCTTTTGTCCGAATCTCGGGACGCAACAACGGTGGTCTCCATCTCTGCCCAGTATGTCTTGACACGGGCAAGAGCCATCCTTGCGCCCTCTATGCATGCTGACCTCTTCATTGCATTAATACGCGGCACCGCGTCAAGGAATTGCTGCACCAAGCTGAAATAACTCTTCGGCTCCGATCTCCCCGGCCACAGATGACCCATGACGTACTTCATGGCGAGTCCGGACAACCTATTCAGTTCGGCCCATTGAGCCAAACGATCGTCCACTGCCAGTGGACGCTCTGGATTGTGAAACTGCGACCAGAAAAGCTTTTCCACTTCGCGATCTTTCTGATCTCGAAAGTGTTCGGTCGCATCAGCAGCACTCGCTGCCAAATCCAGATAGGTATCCTCCACACTCCACATCCGGTCCAACGGAGCAAACTTCGGATCGCAAAATTTCCTTCGCAGCATAAAGGGCTTTCCAGCCGCAATCTGTTCGGCCTGACGCAGCTCCTCCTTCGCAGCTCTCATCGCAGAGCGCGCGTCCTTGGCATTGGCAACGGCCTTCTCTAAGTCCGTCTGTTTCGCCTGGTCTTCTTTCTCAAGAAGTCTGCAACGGTCTGCAGCACTCTTTAACTTTTCGGCCATCTCGGCCATCTCTTCCTTGCTTCGGCAATGAGCAGCCTGTTCGGCTCTCAGCTCTTCAAGGGCTTTCTTGGCAGCCGCATCACTTTCTCTGGCTTGTTCTTTAGCTCGGGCAAGTTCTGCCCTAAGACTCTCCACGGCGGCCGCACCATCTGCGTCAAGCACACACATCGTAAGACACTGGCATAAAACTCTTCTTACCTGATGCCGCCCGAGGAATTACATACCTTGAGCCTCATCAAGCCGCTTGTTGACAAGCGCGATGTCGGCATCTGCCACGTCCAGTTGCCGCTTTAGTTCGGCAAAATCATCAGTTCGGCTCGATTCCGGACACCCTGCCGCCTACATTCAAAGGCGACATCTTAGACCTGGGATTATGATCCTCCGCGTGCCGTCATTTCTTGACGACGCGCAGAGTCTCAGGGGCTACTATCTACACAGGGCGCATCTTATTCATGCGCAACTGACAAAAGTGTACATTATCTAATGTACCTCAAAACCCGTCAGTAAACTTTTGACGGCCTCATGCAATCCGCTCTCTGCGGATGAGATCCTTTCAATCACCGTGCCCATCAATGCACGGTGCTCCTCCGAGATAGAAGCTCGCCCCAGCAGAATCTTTAGCTCCTCCGGCCGAGCACCAGACGGTGCCGGACTTGTCCCATGACCTCTTTCGAAGGCCGGACGCGGAGAACCTCGGGGGGCCACATAGCTATCTTCCGCCCCTGCCGGATTCGGAGAAACCCTCCGCGACGACACCTCAGGGTCGCCGCCTCACTAGGCGGCACGGCAGGGGGAGGCGTCCCGCTCTCCATCATCTCCGGAAGGAGATCCCCCGAAGACAAGCTCTGCTGAGAAGGGCTGAGGTCCGAGCTACAAGGTAAAAATTCGGTTAATCTTCTCAGATATAAATCAAGGATTTCCCTCATCCCTCAAAAGGAAAATCTTTCTCTACTTACGGCTCGCTGGAGGGCTGATCCCCTTGAGGGCGTAGTCCGGCCGAGGAACTCCCCGGCGTCGGACCCTCTGACGAGGATTTTCTCCCCCGCTTCGAGGCCATGGTTTCCGGGTCGTCAGAGGCGGCTCTCTTCTTCCCCTTAGGAGAGGAATTGTCGGTTCCTCCCTTCGGAGCAGCCTCCTTCGAGGAGGCCATAGTTTCCTTGTCCTCCCCTTGCTTCCCTCCAAAGGCATTATCTCCAGCATCCTGACCAGCACGGGATCCGGCCTGGTTTCAGGAAGGGGAGCCGGACACCTGATCAGCTTTGCCTTCGCTATCCACTCCTGTTTAAAAGGACGGCTCTTTTAGGGGCAAGTTTATGACAATTATACGGATAGAAGGTCCGGGCACAAGGTTGCTTACTTGAGTATCCGGGCGATTGCAGCTTAGGCCTGCGTCCTCGGTTAAATCCGGACACATCTCTTGTGATCCGAAGAACAGTTTATACATCTCCGCGGGCGTTGCGCCCATGAAATTCTGGAGAGCTCGCGGTCCCTCTGGATTAAACTCCCACAGGCGAAGGGAGCGACGTTTGCCGGGCAATATTCGGCGAATCAGCATGACCTGCGTCACCTTGACCAGGCTGAGGTCTCCTTCCAAGAGATCCTTAATGCGGCCCTGTAACAAGGGCACGTCTTTGGGCAAACCCCAATCTAACCCTCTGTTGACCCATGACGCTAGCCGTGGTGGGGGACCCGAGCGAAAGGCAGGAGGCGCCACCCACTTGGTGCTCCGGGGAGCGGTGATATAAAACCACTCTCGTTGCCACAAGCCTAGCTCCTCTTGAAAAGAGCCCTCGGGCCATGGAGCATCAGCATTTTTGCTTATAACAGCGCCTCCGCACTCTGCGTGCCGTCCCTTGATCATCTTCGGCTCCACTTTGAAGGTCTTGAGCCATAATCCGAAGTGAGGGGTAACACGGAGGAACGCTTCACACACGACAATAAACGAGAAGATATGGAGGATGGACTCCGGAGCTAAGTCATGGAATTCCAGCCCGTAATAAAACGACAGTCCCCTCATAAAGGGATCCATTGGGAAGCCCAACCCCCGAAGGAAGTGAGACATGAACACCACGCTCTCACCGGGCTGGGGACTGGGAATGACCTGCCCTTGAGCAGGCAACCTATGCGAAATTTCGCCGGTCAGGAACTTAGCCTCCCTCAACTTTAGTACGTCCTCCTCCGTGACGGAAGGAGGGCGTCCATCGGCCTTGAAGGTCAGAACCGGACATCGTCGAAGGTCCGAAGCGCCTGGAATCTGGAGCCTAGGGTGTTGGAACTCGAGGCGGCGGGCGAACTCGCTTGAGATCAAAAAAGGAGTAAGTCCTTGATCTCTTTATAAGAGGTTGAATACCAAGAGCCCTCCCCGTAACCGTTCGGGACTCGTCTTTAATCGAGGAAACGTGCTAACGGGCACGGTTGGGTTACCCACGTCCGTATTGATGAGAATCCCGTAAAAGGGGGTACACGATCTCTGCTTTGACAAGACGTGCCAAGGAAACCGCCTCGCAAAACATGCTGAGGTGGAAAAGTAAAAACGATTCGAGTAAAGGACTTGGCCGTAGTGTGATGACGCACTATGGAATACGTCAGCAGATTTGATTTGTGTTAATATTATTCTCTCTATGGCAATATGTGGAAAACTTCTTTTGCAGAGCCGGACACTACTCTTGGTGTTTACAATCTTCTATGAAGGAGTTGGAGGAGGAACCCGCCTTGCAATGCTGAAGACAATCTGCGCGCCGGACTCGTCGTCATTGAAGCCTGGTTCAGGGGCTACGGAGGGAGTCCTGGATTAGGGGGTGTTCGGGTAGCCGGACTATACCTTCAGCCGGACTCCAGGACTATGAAGATACAAGATTGAAGACTTCGTCCCGTGTTCGGATGGGACTTTCCTTGGCGTGGAAGGCAAGCTTGGCGATGCGGATATTCAAGATCTCCTACCATTGTAACCGACTCTGTGTAACCCTAACCCTATCCGGTGTATATATAAACTAGAGGGTTGTAGTTCGTAGGACATCAACTCCATATACAACAATCATACCATAGGCTAGCTTCGAGGGTTTAGCCTCCTTGATCTCGTGGTAGATCTACTCTTGTACTACCCATATCATCAATATTAATCAAGCAGGAGTAGGGTATTACCTCCATCGAGAGGGCCCGAACCTGGGTAAAAACATCGTGTCCCTTGTCTCCTGTTACCATCCAGCCTTGACGCACAGTTCGGGACCCCCTACCCGAGATCCGCCGGTTTTGACACCGACACTCTCCGAAAGCAAATATATAGAGTTGGAGTTGGCATCGGAGACGCAACAGGGGGCCCACGAGGTAGGGGGCGCGCCCTAGGGGGCGCCCCCCACCCTCGTGAGAAGGGTGTGGGCCCCCTGGTCTTCATCTTTGGCGAGGATTTTTTATTGTTTTTTCTAAGATGTTCCGTGGAGTTTCAGGTCATTTCGAGAATATTTGTTTTCTGCACATAAAACAACACCATGGTAATTCTGCTGAAAACAGCGTCAGTCCGGGTTAGTTCCATTCAAATCATACAAGTTAGAGTCCAAAACAAGGGCAAAAGTGTTTGGAAAAGTAGATACGACGGAGATGTATCAACTCCCCCAAGCTTAAACCCTTGCTTGTCCTCAAGCAATTCAGTTGACAAACTGAAAGAAAGAAAGAAAAACTTTTACAAACTCTGTTTGCTCTTGTTGTTGTAACTATGTCAAGCCAGCATTCAAGTTTTCAGCATAGATCATAACTAACCACATTTGCAATAATTCTCAGGTCTCATCATTACTCATATCAATAGCATAATCAACTAGCAAGTCATAATAATAAATCTCGGATGACAACACTTTCTCAAAACAATCATAATATGATATAACAAGATGGTATCTCGCTAGCCCTTTCTGAGACCGCAAAACATAAATGCAGAGCACCTTTAAAGATCAAGGACTGACTAGACATTGTAATTCATGGTAAAAGAGATCCAATCATAGTCATACCCAATATAAATTAACAGTGATGAATGCAAATGACAGCTGTGCTCTCCAGCTAGTGATTTTTAATAAGAGGGTGATGACTCAACATAAAAGTAAATGGATAGGCCCTTCGCAGAGGGAAGCAGGGATTTGTAGAGGTGCCAGAGCTTGGTTTTGAAATAGAGATAAATTTTATTTTGAGCGGTATACTTTCATTGTCAACATAACAACTAAGAGATGGCGATATCTTCCATGCTAAACACATTATAGGCGGTTCCCAAACAGAATGGTAAAGTTTATACTCCCCCTCCACCAACAGGCATCAATCCATGGCTTGCTCGAAACAACGAGTGCCTCCAACATACATCAGGTCCCAGGGGGAGTTTTGTTTGCAATTAATTTTGATTTAGTTTGCATAAAGCATGGGACTGGGCATCCCGGTGACCAGCCATTTTCTCGTGAGTGAGGAGCGGAGTCCACTCCTCTTGAGAATAACCCACCTAACACGGAAGATAAGGACAACCTTTGTTGATACATGAGCTATTCGAGCATACAAAACAGAATGTTTATTTGAAGGTTTAGACTTTGGCACATACAAATTTACTTGGAACGGCAGGTAGATATCGCATATAGGAAGGTATAGTGGACTCATCTGGAATAACTTTGGGGTTTAAGGGATTGGATGCACAAGCAGTATTCCCGCTTAGTACAGGTGAAGGCTAGCAAAAGACTGGGAAGCGACCAACTAGAGAGCGACAATAGCCATGTACATGCATTAAAATTAATAAACATTGGATGCAAGCATGAGTAGGATATAATCCACCATGAACATAAATATCGTGAAGGCTATGTTGATTTTGTTTCAACTACATGCGTGAACATGTGCCAAGTCAAGTCACTTAAATCATTCAAAGAGGATACCACCCCATCATACCACATCATAATCATCTCAATAGCATGTTGGCATACAAGGTAAATCATTATAACTCATAGCTAATCAAGCATGGCACAAGCAACTATGATCTCTAATTGTCATTGCAAACATGTTTATTCATAATAAGCTGAATCAAGAACGAGGGACTCATCATATTTACAAAAACAAAAGAGGTCGAGTTCATACCAGCTTTTCTCATCTCAGTCAGTCCATCATATATCATCATAATTGCCTTTCACTTGCACGACCGAACGGTGTGAATAATAATAAGAGTGCATGTGCATTGGACTAAGCTGGAATCTGCGAGCATTCAATAAACAGGAGAAGACAAGGCAATATGGGCTCTTGGTTAAATCAACAATAATGCATATAAGAGCCACTTCAACAATTTAATTATGGTCTTCTCCTACTAACCCCCAAAGAAAAGAAAAGAAATAAAACTATTTACACGGGAAAACTCCCAACAAGCAAAAGAAGAACGGGAAATATTTTTGGGTTTTCTTTTTATATTATTACTACTACAACAGAAAAATAAACTACTACTAATTTTTTGGTTTTTCTTAAGGTTTAACAAACACACAAGAAGAAAGCAGGAAAAGGAAAATAAACTAGCATGGATATTATAGTGAAAAAGTATGAGCACCGACATCTAGCAATGAGTGTGTGTGAACATAAATGTAATGTCAGTGAGAAATACGTACTCCCCCAAGCTTAGGCTTTTGGCCTAAGTTGGTCGATGGCCACGGCTGGCCTGGCGGATATCCATAATAAAAATTGTTGGGGTCGTACTGTGATGAGGAGGAATAGTTGGGATCATACTGTGATGAAGAAGAAGACTCTGATTGCCACTGGCTGACATTCATATCTGGATCCCAAGAATAAACAGATTGTCGTGGAGGCTCATCTTGTGGTTCCTGTTCTGGCTCCTCGACTGGTGCAGGGTTCCGGTAGGCGTGAATAGCCGTCAACGGAACAAGGTACGTGCCTGCAGTCAAATCAAACAAAGAAGGAGCAGGCAAGGTAATAGTCTCAGGATGATGTTTATTAAAGAACAATTGATATTTAAGCTCCCTGCCCTATTTTTAACAATAAAATCATGTGCCACCATACTTTTATGATCTAGATAAACATGGGGCAGCACATTTTCTTCCTTCTCAGCATGCCTAATAGGCATGTTAAAATGTGCGGCTAGGCATGTGGCATAGATGCCTCCAAAGATGGGGCCCTTAGTACGGTTCATATTTAACCATCTAGCAATAATACCGCCCAAACTAAAAGTGTTATCACTGTATAAACCTTGGAGCAGAATAATTAAATCAGGGATACTAAGGTTTCCAGAATTTCCGCGTCCAATTAAACAACGACTAGCAAATAATGCAAAGTAACGCTAAACAGGAAAATGTATGCTAGTGATTCGTGCGTCAGAAACCTTCCTGGTTTCTCCTACAGTGATATTATCAATAAACCCAGCCACATCATCATGATGTGGTTCTTCTGTCTTTCCCTCAAAAGGGACTAAACAAATCCGACAGAAATCATAAAGTGACATCTCCTTATGCTCATCATATAAATGAAACTCCACCATAGGTGGTGAGTTCCTAGAATGAAAATGAAAGTTTTGCACAAAGGTATTTGTGAGTAAGAGATACTGATCGCATTGGTCGTGGAGGAAAGCGGTGAGGCCTACATTGTGAGCCAGTTCATGAAAATCTTCATAGATACCGGTTGCTCTCAAGAAATCTTCAGAAGGCCATTCACATGCCCGAATCTCCACGGTGTGCGGCAAATTATACTTAGGCTTCGGTGCCTTTTCCTTTGAGCTTTGGCTCGAAGAGCCCCTCAGTAATCTCCTCATCATTTTCTGAAAAATTCTGAAATTTTTAGTAACTTCAAAATAAAAGTGAACCAACTTCAATAAAACTGATAGCAACTACTCCTACAAGTACATAGAGCCTATATCAAGCATTAGAACTACTTAGAACCAAATAAATTTCACATGCAAGCTCAAGAACATGGTCACCTATGCAGCACAAATTTGCAAAGAATAAAGCACTAGAACAAAAACTAATTGGACCAATGGAGGAATCATATACCAAGGAACAATCTCCCCAAGCAGTTTTGCGAGAGGTGCTTTGAGCAAGGAGATCGAAAATCACAACAAAAGTGGCTGGAACTCGTGCTTGAGTTGGTTTTTCGGGTTTGTGTGAGATAGAGGAAGAAGATGGGTGCTGGGATAAGTGGAGGAGGGCCACCATGGGCCCACGAGGAAGGGGGGCGCGCGCTATAGGGGGGGGCGCCCACCACCCTCATGGCCAGGTGGCAGCTCCTCCCGCGGTAATTTTTGCACAGTAAATCCTCAAATATTCCTGAAAAAATCATATTAAATTGGCATGGCATTCTGAGGACTTTTATTTTCCGGATATTTTTATATTGCACGGATAAGTCAGGAAACAGACAGAAAAATACTATTTTTACTTTATTTAATATAAAAAAACAGAAAGTAAAAGTGGGGTACAGAAGTTTGTGCTTCTAGTTTCATCCATCTCATGCTCATCAAAAAGAATCCACTAACAAGGTTGATCAAATCTTGTTAACAAACTCATTCCGATAATCATGGAACCGGAGAAATTTCCAATAACACTAAGTTACCTCAACGGGGATATGCACACCCCCAATAATAAGAACCTCATATTTCTTCTTGACAGTAGGAAGAGGGAATTCAAAACCTCCAAATATAATCGATGGAATTTTTCCAATAGAATTGATACTATGAACTTGAGGTTGTTTCCTCGGAAAGTGTACCGTATGCTCATTACCATTAACACGAAAAGTGACATTGCCTTTGTTGCAATCAATAACAGCCCCTGCAGTATTAAGAAAAGGTCTTCCAAGAATAATAGACATACTATCATCCTCGGGAATATCAAGAATAACAAAGTCCGTTAAAATAGTAACGTTTGCAACCACAACAGGCACATCCTCACAAATACCGACAGGTATAGCAGTTGATTTATCAGCCATTTGCAAAGATATTTCAGTAGGTGTCAACTTATTCAAGTCAAGTCTACGATATAAAGAGAGAGGCATAACACTAACACCGGCTCCAAGATCACATAAAGTAGTTTTAATATAATTTCTTTTAATGGAGCAAGGTATAGTAGGTACTCCGGGGTCTCCAAGTTTCTTTGGTATTCCACCCTTAAAAGTATAATTAGCAAGCATGGTGGAAATTTCAGCTTCCGATATCTTTCTTTTATTAGTAATGATATCCTTCATATATTTAGCATAAGGATTTGTTTTGAGCACATCAGTTAATCTCATATGCAAAAAGATAGGCCTAATCATTTCAGCAAAGCGCTCAAAATCCTCATCATCCTTTTTCTTGGATGGTTTCGGAGGAAAAGGCATGGGTTTCTGAACCCAGGGTTCCCTTTCTTTACCATGTTTCCTAGCAACAAAGTCTCTTTTATCATAACGTTGATTCTTTGATTGTGGGTTATCAAGATCAACAGCGGGTTCAATTTCTACATCATTATCATTACTAGGTTGTGCATCATCATGAACATCATTATTAATATTTTTACTAGGTTCATGTTCATTACCAGATTGTGTTTCAGCATCAGACATAGAAATGTCATTTGGATTATCAGGTGGTTCAGCAATAGGTGCACTAGAAGTTTGCACAGTTCTATCATTTTTCTTCTTCTTCTTTTTAGAAGAACTAGGAACATCAATGTTATTTCTTTGAGAATCTTGCTCGATTCTCTTAGGGTGGCCTTCAGGATACAAAGGTTCCTGAGTCATTCTACCAGTTCTAGTAGCCACTCTAACAACATAATCATTTTTCTTACTATTTATTTCATCAAGCACTTCTTTTTGAGCCTTAAGTACTTGTTCTACTTGAGTGGTAACCATATAAGCATGTTTGCTAACAAGTTTAAGTTCACCTTTAATATTAGCCATATAATCACCCAAGAGTCTAATCATATAAGCATTTTCTTTTAATTGTCTACCAAAATAAGCATTGAAGTCATCTTGCTTATACATAAAGTTATCAAACTCATCCAAGCACTGACTAGCAATTTTAGTAGGAGGAATTTCAACTTTATCATATCTATAGAGAGAATTTACCTTTACTACCTATGTCGGGATATCGGGATCAAGAGGTTCTTCAGTAAATAAATAATTAAGATCATATGTTTCTTCAACAGGCGGTATATTAAGACCATGTATTTCTTCAATAGGAGGTAAATTCTTAACGTCTTTAGCTTTAATACCTTTTTCTTTCATAGATTTCTTTGCCTCTTGCATATCTTCGGGACTGAGAAATAGAATACCTCTCTTCTTCGGAGTTGGTTTAGGAATAGGCTCAGTAATTGGAGTGGGAGCTGGCTCAGGAGGTGCCCAATTATTTTTGTTTGTCAATATATTATTCAATAGAATTTCAGCTTCATCCGGTGTTCTTTCCCTGAAAAGAGAACCAGCACAACTATCCAGGTAATCTCTGGAAGCATCGGTTAGTCCATTATAAAAGATATCAAGTATTTCAGGTTTCTTAAGAGGATGATCAGGCAAAGCATTAAGTAACTTGAGAAGCCTCCCCCAAGCTTGTGGGAGACTCTCTTCTTTAATTTGCACAAAGTTGTATATTTCCCTCAAAGCAGCTTGTTTCTTATGAGCAGGGAAATATTTAGCAGAGAAGTAATAAATCATATCCTGGGGACTACGCACACAACCAGGATCAAGAGAATTAAACCATATCTTAGCACCCCCCTTTAATGAGAACGGAAATATTTTGAGTATATAAAAGTAACACGATCTCTCATCATTAGTAAACAGGGCAGCTATATCATTTAACTTAGTAAGATGTGCCACAACAGTTTCAGATTCATAGCCATAAAACGGATCAGATTCAACCAAAGTAATTATATCAGGATCAACAGAGAATTCATAATCTTTATCAAGAACACATATAAGTGAAGTAGCAAAAGCAGGGTCGGGTTTCATTCTATCTCTAAGTGATTCTTTGTTCCATTTAATTAATAACCTCTTAAGCTCATATCTATCTTTGCAAGCAAAAATAGCGGCAGAAGATTCCATATCAAAAAGATAGCCATCAGGAATAATAGGCATATTTTCATCGTCACTATCATCATCATATTCAGATTCAATAATTTATTTTTCTCTAGCCCTATCAATTTGTTCATTAAGAAATTCACTAAGGGGCACAGTAGTATCAGGCATAGAAGCAGTTTCATCATAAGTATCATGCATAGCAGAAGTGGCATCATCAATAACATGCGACATATCAGAACGAATAGCAGAAACAGATGTAGGTGTCGCAAACTTACTCATAACAGAAGGTGAATCAAGTGCAGAGCTAGATGGCAGTTCCTTACCTCCCATCATAGTTGAGGGATAGATCTTGGTTTTTGGATCTCTCAAGTTCTTCATAGTGTCCAGCAGATATAAATCCCAAGTGACTCAAAGAATAGAGCTATGCTCCCCGGCAACGGCGCCAGAAATTTGTCTTGATAACCCACAAGTATAGGGTATCGCAACAGCTTTCGAGGGTAGAGTATTCAACCCAAATTTATTGATTTGACACAAGGCGAGCCAAAGAATATTCTCAAGTATTAGCATATGAGTTGTCAATTCAACCACACCTGGAAACTTAGTATCTGCAGCAAAGTGTTTAGTAGCAAAGTAATATGATAGTAGCGGTAGCAGCAACAAAAGTAAAGATAGCAAATGTAATGTTTTTGGTATTTTGTAGTGATTGTAACAGTAGCAGCGGGAAAGTAAATAAGTGTAAACCAGTATATGGAAAACTCGTAGACACCGGATCAGTGATGGATAATTATGCCGGATGCGGTTCATCATGTAACAGTCATAACATAGGGTGACATAGAACTAGCTCCAATTCATCAATGTAATGTAGGCATGTATTCCGTATATTGTCATACGTGCTTATGGAAAAGAACTTGCATGAAATCTTTTGTCCTACCCTCCCGTGGCAGCGGGGTCCTATTGGAAACTAAGGGATATTAAGGCCTCCTTTTAATAGAGAACCGGAACAAAGCATTAGCACATAGTGAATACATGAACTTCTCAAACTATGGTCATCACCGGGAGTGGTCCCGATTATTGTCACTTCAGGGTTGCCGGATCATAACACATAGTAGGTGACTATAGACTTGCAAGATAGGATCAAGAACTCACATATATTCATGAAAACATAATAGGTTCAGATCTGAAATCATGGCACTCGGGCCCTAGTGACAAGCATTAAGCATAGCGAAGTCATAGCAACATCAATCTCAGAACATAGTGGATACTAGGGATCAAACCCTAACAAAACTAACTCGATTACATGATAAATATCATCCAACCCATCACCGTCCAACAAGCCTATGATGGAATTACTCACGCACGGCAGTGAGCATCATGAAATTGGTGATGGAGGATGGTTGATGATGACGACGGCGACGAATCCCCCTCTCCGAAGCCCCGAACGGACTCCAGATCAGCCCTCCCGAGAGGTTTTAGGGCTTGGCGGCGGCTCCGTATTGTAAAACGCGATGATTTCTTCTCTCTGATATTTTTTCTCTCCGAAAGCAAATATATAGAGTTGGAGTTGGCGTCGGAGACGCAACAGGGGGCCCACGAGGTAGGGGGCGCGCCCTAGGGGGGGGGGGGCGCCCCCACCCTCGTGAGAAGGATGTGGGCCCTCTGGTCTTCATCTTTGGCGAGGATTTTTTATTGTTTTTACTAAGATGTTCCATGGAGTTTCAGGTCATTCTGAGAATATTTGTTTTCTGCACATAAAACAACACCATGGTAATTCTGCTGAAAACAGCGTCAGTCCGGGTTAGTTCCATTCAAATCATACAAGTTAGAATCCAAAACAAGGGCAAAAGCATTTGGAAAAGTAGATACGACGAGACGTATCAGTGGTCTAAATATTTATGAGAAGTAACGAAGTCTTTTTTGAACTTTATTATGCATAATTGTTATAGCTTTGTATTTCTCTCTGATCTATCCGTTTGATTTGGCCAACTAGATTGATTTATCTTCAGTGAGAGAGGTGATTTGTGATGGTTCAATCTTGTGGTGCTCTATCCCAACGACAGAAAGGGACAAGACACATATTTGTATTGTTGCCATTAAGGGTAATACGACGGGGTTTACTTATATTGATTGGGTTTACTTTGTCTACATCATTTCATCTTGCTTAAGGCGTTACTCTGTTTTATACTTAATACCCTAGATGCATGCTGGATAGGGGTCGATGGGTGGAGTAATAGTAGTAGGTGCAGGCAGAAGTCGGTCTACTTGTCACAGATGTGATGCCTATATACATAATCATTGCCTTTAAATATCGTCATAACTATGCGCTTTTCTATCAATTGCCCAACAGTAATTTGTTCATCCATCGGGAGAAGCCTCTAGTGAAAAATATGGCCCCTGGTCTACTTTTATCATATAAAAACACAAAATTTTATTTCCTTTCTTTTGTTTTGTAATTTACTTTACTATCTACCACTACGAGATTTAATCCTTGCAAGTAACCGCCAAGGGGATTGACAACCCTCCTGTTTGCGTTGGGTACAAGTATTTGCTTTTGTGTATGCATGTGTTGTTCACGAGGCTTTGCGTGATTCTCCTACTGAATTGAAAATCTTGGTTCTTAGCTGAGGGGAATACTTATCTCTACTGTACTGCATCTCCTCTCCTCTTCGAGAAAAAACCTAACGCAACTCACAAGTAGTAGTACACCAGCGTTGCCTAGGCGGTGGCCTTCATGGGACCCAAGCGGCGGTGGACCCCGTGTTGTCGGTGTACAAAAACAGGGGTACGCTTTTTGTACCCCTATAACTATGCACGGGCAGTCTGAGCCATGGGCACCACCACACTGAGCAAGGCAAGGGAGGTGAGCCAAGGTAAGGCCGAAGCTCAGGAGAAGCAGAACGACGCCAAGACCAAGACCACAAAGAGCAAAGGGGACGAAGCGGACCCCCCCGGCAAGATCCTTGTCGGGAGGCGGTTTTAGCAAACCCGGCAAGACCCTTGCCGTGGCAGCTCGCCTCACACCTACGGAGTCTGTCACCCTTGAGTCCACTGCCCCCACGGGGCAAGGATTTGGGAGACATCACCGTGGTGGCATGCAGATCTTTGTGAAGACATTCAAGATCAGATACACCCTTTAGAAGATGATGATCCTTGGCGGGATCCCAGCCAAGGAGGACCACAAGGCCCCCGGCAAGAGCCTTGCCGGGGATGACAGCAGGCGCCACGGCAAGACCCTTGCCGGGGCCCCGGCAAGGCCCTTGCCAAGAACACCCGTAGGGCCACCATCAGGCCCACGCCAGTCAAACCTCCACCGCCGTTCGCATGCAGCTGCCGACCCAACCAGCTGGGCAGGCACCTGCGTGGCGGCATGCGGATATTCGTGGAGACCCACCACTACGCCACCTCAGCTACCTGCCTGCCTACATGGCACCGCGGGCACCGCTGGCCAGGGCGCGTGTCAACACGAGAGGAAGCGGCGACAGACGAGACAGGGCTCTCCCCCGTCCCCGATAAAGCAAGGACACCTGGGCAAGACACATTAAATGCGCCTTGTCATGTAATGCAAGGGATAACCTCACATCACTGTACCCTTTCCACCTCCTGTGTGCCACTGTGGCAACCCCTTTTCTACAAAAGGAGGCCCGAGGCGACCAGGAGGGGGATTCGGCTTTTTGGAGCTCCTCACGCCCCATAGCTAGCTCAAGAACATAGATATACAATCCACCAAAGCAGGAGTGGGGTTTTACGCATCCTCGCGGCCCGAACCTGGATAAACGAACCGTGTGCTATCTGTTTGATCCGCTCTTCTCACGACCCCGCGCCCCACAACCGTAGTAGGGATTCTTGTGATCCCATAGGTGTCGTTCCCACCGACATCTTTGGCGCGCCAGGTAGGGGGCGCAGTTGTGAGAATCAGCTCTAGCAGTTAGCCTGGCACTCCTTCATCTTCGTGACCCTTGAAGAAGAAAGGAGGCCAGAAGATCGACACTCGAGCGATCGCAAACAGAAGCTAAGTTGCACTAAACCCTTATTTGCGCTACCCTTCTTATTTGAGGTTATCCCCCCCGGAGATATTTGCTTTGTATGAGAAATCTGCATGCCAGGGGGCTCTACCACGATCGGCAATGCCCTTGCCCTGTTTCGAGTCCGCTCAACAGCTCAAGCGGCTGCGTCGAGAATGGCAGAGTAGCCTTCCGCAATCAGCAACGCCCCCGATTCTGACTCGAGTCAAGCTCGACAGTTCGAGTGGCCGCGTTCAGAACGGAAAGGTGGCTCGTCCGGCAGCACGCGTACCCGGCCGGCCATGGGGATCCATCCCCAAAACGTCGCTAGGGGCTTCCGCACCGGCAAGCCTTCCTGATCGACGTAGGGCACGCATACAAAGAGGAATTGAACGGGGAAATAACATGCATGAAAATTAAGAGTACTTCAAAGTTATATTATATCACATCATAGCTGCGGTTCTAACTAAAGATAAAATTTGTCTTGGTCGGGAACCCGCAGCGGCGAAGAAGAACGGGATGCCTAATCCCGGCGCTGGCCTTCCACCCTCTTGATTTCGTCGATGTAGTCGGTGATGGGCTTGATGCGCTCCTTGAGCACCGTGAGGTCAGCACCATCCGGCAAGCTCTTCATCGCGGCCGTGAAGTCAAGATCGGGATTCCAGTCCGCCATCTTGGTGAGGACCTTGGTCACGACCCTCCGGCAAAGTCGCCGGGCCTCCTCGACCAGCGTGGCCGTCCTGTTGGAGTGAAGATAGGCCAAGGCTCCGAGGACGCCCTCGAAGAACTGGGTCAGCTTGGTGTTGACGGTCCCGCTGCGCTCGGGGGCGTACCTCACGTTTGGCAACCCCATGGTGGCCAATTGCGAGGTAACCCTGCCGGCGATGACCTCCAAATGGCTAATCCACCTATTCTCACCCGCAACATATTCCTGGTGGGAGGCGGCCTCGTTCGCCCGCAGCTGCTTCTCCTCCTCGAGGCTCCTGGTCAAGGTCTCCTCCCGAGCCCTGCTCTCCAACAACATCTTCTCGAGATCCTCCAGCTTCAGCTTGAGGTCTCTGATGGAGTTCTGCGCGTCAGAGAGCTCCCCAGTCCTGCTGATGACTGCTCCTTGCACCTCCACCAAGGCGTGGTTGAGCGTGCTCTTCTCGCCGGACAGCTTGAGGGCCTGCTCCTTTAGCTCGTCCCGCTCTGTTTCCAGCTCCTCCACCTTGCCGGCATGGGCCAGAGCTTGGACATCGAGTGCCTCTTTGTGCCTCTGCTCCAGCTCGCGAGTCCGCTGCGCGACAAGGGCCTCGAGCTCCTCATCCTTGCCACGAAGTGTTGCGGCAAGCTTCGCTTCACGCGCAGAGAGGTCCTCTTCCTGGGAATCCAAGGTGGCTTGATGCTGGTTCCGGGCGGCCTCGGCCGCGGCAGCCAAGTTCGCCGCCTTTTCCTGGGCCTTCTCGATGTCGGCCATCTTCATGGTGAGCTCCACATCGCGCTCGGCTAATTTCTCCTGAAAGGCCCTCTGCTCCTCGCGAGTCTGGTGGAACCAGGTCTGTGTCTCGGCAACGCGCGCCTTGAAGTCCTCCTCCGCGTTGTCCATCGTTGCCATCCTGGACTTGACCTTGTCCAGGCGAGAATGGTAGAGAACTTGGAGCTTCCGGAAATTGGCCCCCATGGCACGAAAAAACTGCTCTCCTGGAGAACCGTCGCCACCAACGTCCGGCTCATCAACCACCTCGAGCCCGATGGCGGCAAGCACCTCGCCGTCAAAAACATCCCCTTCGGCGGGCGCCCGGCTTGACGCCCCTGGGAGGTGGACGAAGATATCATCGCCCACCTTCAGATATCTGCTGGGGCCCGAGGTTGAGGAGGAGGGAGGCTGGTCATCCACCACCTCTTCCTCGGCGGAGGCCTTGCCGGCCTCACCGGCAGGTCCACCGCTGGCGCCCTCGGTAGAAGCCTCACCGGTCGCCTTGGCGGCCCCCGCAGCGGCGTCCCCGGCGGCACCCTTGGCGGCTTCGTCGGCGGCGGCCTCGTCAGCGTCTTTGGCGGCCTCCTCGGCGGCAATCATGCTGGCCTCTGCCGCGGCCTCCTCAGCAATATCCCCGACAACAGTGTCCACGTCCTCCATGTCTGTTGAAGGAGGGCCTGGGCAGCAATGGGAAGCAACCCCACGCATGCCGCCCATGTCACACACGCCTCCCCACGCCGCGCCACGCGCGGGAAGCATGGGAAGCGCAGCGCGCGAAGAGACTTACCGTGGTAAAAACCGCCCCGCCTGCCCGCGCACCATTTTTGGGCCTAGCCCAACGACGCGATTGCGCTTACGTGTGGCCCAGGCCCGGGGGTTCCTGTCGGTGTACAAAAAGAGGGGTACGCTTTTTGTACCCCTATAACTGTGCACGGGCAGTCTGAGCCACGGGCACCACCACACTGAGCAAGGCAAGGGAGGTGAGCCAAGGTAAGGCCGAAGCTCAGGAGAAGCAGAACGACGCCAAGACCAATACCACAAAGAGCAAAGGGGATGAAGCGGACCCCCCCCCCCCGGCAAGATCCTTGCCGGGAGGCGGTTTTAGCAAACCCGGCAAGACCCTTGCCGTGGCAGCTTGCCCCACACCTACGGAGTGAGTCACCCTTGAGTCCACTGCCCCCATGGGGCAAGGATTCGGGAGACATCCTCGTGGTGGCATGCAGATCTTTGTGAAGACATTCAAGATCAGATACACCCTTTAGAAGATGATGATCCTTGTCGGGATCCCAGCCAAGAAGGACCACAAGGCCCCCAGCAAGAGCCTTGCCGGGGATGACAGCAGGCGCCACGGCAAGACCCTTGCCGGGGCCCCGGCAAGGCCCTTGCCAAGAACACCCGTAGGGCCACCATCAGGCCCACGCCAGTCAAACCTCCACCGCCGTTCGCATGCAGCTGCCGACCCAACCAGCTGGGCAGGCACCTGCGTGGCGGCATGCGGATATTCGTGGAGACCCACCACTGCGCCACCTTAGCTGCCTGCCTGCCTACATGGCACCGCGGGCACCGCTGGCCAGGGCGCGTGTCGACACAAGAGGAAGCGGCGACGGACGAGACAGGGCTCTCCCCCGTCCCCGATAAAGCAAGGACACCCGGACAAGACGCATTAAATGCGCCTTATCATGTAATGCGAGGGATAACCTCACATCACTGTACCCTTTCCACCTCTTGTGTGCCACTGTGGCAACCCCTTTCCTATAAAAGGAGGCCCGAGGCGACCAGGAGGGGGATTCGGCTTTTTGGAGCTCCTCACGCCCCATAGCTAGCTCAAGAACACAGATATACAATCCACCAAAGCAGGAGTAGGGTTTTACGCATCCTCGCGGCCCGAACCTGGATAAATGAACCGTGTGCTATCTGTTTGATCCGCTCTTCTCACGACCCCGCGCCCCGCAACCGTAGTAGGGATTCTTGTGATCCCATAGGTGTCCTTCCCACCGACACGTGTTCTACTTCTCCTCGATGATGGTGGCGGACGCGGAGGCACCACCATCGACTCGTCGCTCTTCGCGCACCCGACTTCTGTCTCTGCCTGCATGGCGCGGTCGCAGGTGCGGGCGGGGCGGTATGCCGTGACGTTGTCGAAGGCAGCGATGACGCCTGCGCTGCCGTCCTCCCCGCCGTGTCAGCATGGAGCAATTCGCCACTACTCATCGTGTGGGTCTGGAGCGACGAGTTGCTGAACCACGCGTCGGCTTGGAGGGCCAACTTGCTCCGGCGGGTTAGGCGTGGGAGGTGGAGCAGCGAGCTGCCTCGGACATATCCGGCCGGCTCGGCGGGCCACCCAGCCGACTTGTATGCTGGAGAACTACTCTTCGGAATCCATTAGAAGAGTGGTGAAGGAGGAGATGGGGGGAGCGGCGAAGGGGTGTGGTTTTTGCCCGACGTCTGGCCTCGTTTAAATAGAGGGCGGGCGAGAGGAGCTCGGCCGATGTTGCGTTTAATGTCGGCCCGCTTATGAACGGACATGTGGACGGAGTAGGTTTCTCGGCTTCCACGCGGGGTTAATGGAGGTGTATGAATCCGGCGAGGAGGCCTGTTCAGCCAGACATGCAGCGGGCGGCGCCCTTGACCGGCGAGCCGCTTCGATGACGGAGGCAGTGAGACGTCGCGTCCGCCCTGAGCTGCCTTCAATGCGGAGCGGCGCGCTCTATAGCAGCATGAATGCGGGCAGCTGGCAGCCTGGCACTGGGCGGGATGCGCGCATGGGAGGTGGAGGTGTTTTTGGTGGGCTAGGACGGTCAGAAACGGGATTGGGATCGGTCCGGACTCCCGCAAATTTTCCCCACTTATGTCTCAGGTTTGCGAGAAAAATCACGTTCGGACCACTCCGCCGACCGATACAGGTCGGCGTTGGATGGCTTCCATGATACAGACAGCGCGGTCTAGAGGTTTACGGGTTGGCGTCGTAGATGCCCTTAGCTTGCATAGCAGTTAGCTATAAATATGCAATACTTGTTAATACATGACTCATGTTAGTATCTCGGGCGTAAATCACATACAAATTCATAAATTGAAGTATTGTTTAAAATAGACTTTTCGAATAAATTAAAGAGGTTCAACAATGTAGTACGTACGTACATGCTTGCATGCATGACACAGATATGGTACACATGGTACAAGCTAAACCACGCTTCCTCACTCGGTCACTCTAGCTTCCATTGACTCTCCTGCAGTTCCTCCGAACCTCCCCCTGCCCACCCGTGAGCGGCTTGATATTCCCCATGTTGATCATGGCCGCGGCAAAGCTCCTGAAGAAAGCCTTCTCGTCGCTCGCGAACTGGCCGACGATCGCCGCCGTTGTCGCGCCGGGCGCCGCGAGCAGCTCCTGGTCGGACTGGAGGAACCCGCGGTTGCCCTGGAGGTTGGTGAAGTAGTTCTTGTCGAAGGCGTCGGGCGTGGTCGGGTCGAGGTCGTTGAGCGCCGACCTGTTCCCGTGCCGCCGCGGGCAGCTCCCGGCGAGCAGCGCCCGGTAGCCACCGTCCAGCGTCGGGTCCGGCATGCCCGTCTTGCTGAAGTTGTAGAGCCGGTCCGTCACGAACTGGCAATGCGCGCGCCCGAACGTGTGCGCGCCTGCAATCCACGACCCAAGAAGATCGTCAGAATCAATCACGGCGCCATGGAGAGCAGATGATGAGTCTGGGTGTTTGACTACGTACCTGAGAGGGCGACGAGGTCGATGTCGCCGAGGCCGACGGCGGCGAACTTGCGCTGGAGCATGGTGAGGTTGTTGCGGGGGCTCGGGAGGAGGCTGTTGGCGGCGGTGAGGTTGGCCGTGGTGCCATCGCGCCGGCCGAGCGGGACGCGCCACCGGGGGCCTCCGGACTGCATGCATGCGCATGGGAACAAACGCTCGTGAGCAACGAGGGGAACGTTCGTCGTGCATGTGACCATGCTTGTTGGATTAAAGAGAGGCACGAAGTGAAGGGCTGGTGTGATCGATCGACAGCCGGTGCGACGTGGACTTTGCTGTATCCCCACCTCGTACTAGCTAGGCTCTGTCTTTTACGGGTTTTGATTGACATGGAACCACGTGCCAGCCCGCTTTACAACTAGCAGCATACTTCAGGCAATGATGCTGTCGATCTCTCCAGTCTACGTAACCCATCGTTTGCATGCAGCTCAATTATTTTGCACCGACGGTTTCTGAATTATTGCCACAGGCTCGGGCATATATGAGCTAGGCTACACCTGCTGCACCTTTTAGCCAGTACCTTCACATTGCCACATTGGCAGCTCCTGGCCCGTGAACCACGATGTTGCCTTTTTTCAATGATGAAGCTGATGAATGTGAGCAGTGAAAAGAACACATGCATGCACACGTACATCGCCGGCAGATTAGCACATGTATTCACGTACCAGTTCGACGGAGACCTCGGCGGCGATGGTGAGGATGTCGGCGCAGGAGACGACGCCGGGGCAGGCCTTCTCGAGCGCCGCCTTGACGTCGTCCACCACCGTGAACCCGCGCACCGAGTTGTTGTTCGGCTTGGCGTACTTCTCCGACACGATGCTCGTGCTGTTGTCCAGCAGAATCGACCCGTCGCACCCCTGAAAACACGCGCGCGCGGCAAGACGTACGTGTCAAAACTCAAAACCTTGGACGGGGCACGACCCAGACGAACGCCGAAAGGTTTGCATGGAGCATGCAGCTGGTGGCGTACCTGGACGAAGCAGTCGTGAAAGTGAAGGCGCGTGAGGCTGGCGTAGATGCGGACGTCGGCCTTGTGCGCCTCCCTCAGGACCCGCCGCACGATCTTGTGCACGCCGGGGCACGACCGGTCGTAGAACTTGTCGTCCAGCTGCGCCGCGCCGCCGCGGGCGCCGAGGCCGAGCGCGACGGCGGCGGCCAGGAGGACGGCGCACGCGCCGCCGTAATGGACGCCACGGACCATCTTTGCCTGCCTTGGTAGACTCTGTCTGCGAGCACGTCGTACGTGTTTGCTCTTTGCAGGTGCAGTGCAGGGGCTCACTTTGTGTGCAAGTGCCGACTAGGTGGTTCACGGCCGGTCTGAGGAGTCCCACGAGCTGAAGAGCACGGGCTTTATAGGCAGGCCTGGTGCTCGCGGACACGGAGAGGCCCTTTGCTTGGATCCGAAGGATGGCTCAACTCAATCATTTGCTGTTCGTGGGAGTCCGTCAGAGCGTCGTTTTCAGAGGCCAACAAAAGCACTTTGCATGCATGCATGCATGCAGCAAGCCCGGTTTACTATCGACGCGCCTGAATTTTAACCGGCCAATGATACGGTGCCAGCAAAGGGAATGGCTACTGAATTTGGTTTTTGGGTCAGTCAAATTGATCCCATCCGTTGGATGAAAAAGTGTAACGGTGAGATCTCCTTCTTCTACTTCCCTCCCGAAGAAAACTGTTCATCATCTTCCTCCCCACGATGTGAACATATTCCTCCTTTGGCCGCCCTCCACCCCAGGCCGAACCGCCTGCCTCCTCCGCCTGCGGCCGGCGGCGGTCCCGCGATCGTCTCGCCGCCCCGTCCTCCCCACGAGCTCCCTCAACCAGGCTTGCCGTCGCCCGGGGCCATCCCTCTAAAGCCGACAAACTACCCGATTTCTCCGGCGAACCTACACCCCATGCATCCTAAGATAGACCAACTTTGCTACAGCTACTGGCAGTTTTCACGGGAAGTTGTTACGGAGATGAGGTGGAGACTTAGGATTTACCACGATTTGGGTCCCACAGCTTAATTCACGGGTTGAGCATCAATGAGATTACGACAC
Source organism: Triticum aestivum (assembly GCF_018294505.1). NCBI lineage: Eukaryota > Viridiplantae > Streptophyta > Magnoliopsida > Poales > Poaceae > Triticum > Triticum aestivum. Next base: position 75,428,822 of record NC_057803.1, on the reverse strand, counting down.
CCCATCCCGTAACTACCATCCGTAGGCTGGTTTCCGTAAGTCTAGCATTTTTGTAAGACAGACAAGGAGCCTTCTTGTTCCCTTGTGCCGTAAGATAGACCAGATCAATCCTGCTGCCAGCGTCCGGCTTTGGTGCTCTACAATTGCTGCTTCCTTTTCAACCGAATCGACTGATTCAAATTGTAAATTCAGGCGACTTACGTCCAGCAAAACTAGCCGACAAACTTGCCGGCCTTTGCACTTTTGAATAATACGGTGCCAACAAACCGGGCCCTAGTTTGTGGTAGGTGAATCTACAGTGCATGTGCGGACAAATAGGGAAAATCCTGGAGAAATGCTACACTTCACGGGTCGTCGCTAGCACAGCAAAGACAGTACGCAAACAAATAATTCAACGCCTACTCATCATCTCGTACGGCGTTCTTGTCAGTTACTCCTACAAGTTTAGTACTCCCTCCGTTCCATAATGTAGCGCATATAAATTTTCTACAAAGTCAAACTTTATAAACTTTGATCAAGTTTATAGAGAAAACTATTTATATCTACAATACCAAATGTATATAATATGAAAGTATGTGTTGTGATGTATCTAAGCACACGTATTTGGTATTCTAGATGTATATGATTTTCTCTACAAACTTGGTCAAAGTTTATAAAGTTTGACTTCTAGACAAATCTATATGCGCTACATTATGGAACGGAGGGAGTACTACTCTCTCCACCGGTCGGTAACCACCAAAGTGATGAAGATACCGCTTTTCAATAAACACATTAGCTAAATGCCAGTCGACTGACTTCGCTTTGGGTCCGTCGATTTTGAGAGTTCACCTGTGGGAGTCCGGAACGAACGAAGGAGAAAGAAGGAGCTCATCAGAGGGCTACCCTATTATCTATCTTAGGATGGGGGATGGGGGCAGAAGAACGGCGGTGGTGGGGGCAGTGGTGGCACGGTGGTGCAACTTCGCCACAGAAAATCTTGGCCGGCGCCGGGGCTAGAGGGATGGCCGGGGGCAGCGGCAAGACCGACGTTGGGGGGCGGTTCCAGAGAGGACGGAGCGGCGAGGCTGTGTGGGAGCACCAGCAGCCGTGGGTGGTGGTCGCAGGCAGTTAGGCCGGCGGCAGCGGGGTGGTTCAACGTGGAGAAGGGAGAAGGAAGCGGGAGGTCAAAGAAGAAAGCGGGGTCGTCGATTTCGCATCGTGCGGTTGAGAAAATCAACTAACCTCAATTTTTTTAGACGACTGGCATGTAGCCACGCCCTTGAATGAACACCGGACAACCTGAACTCTGAAGTACTCCACCTTGGCATCTGCCCGTCAAATTCAGCAGCAAGATGATAACCGCCGCACGTACGGTCTTTTGCTCCCCAATCAGAGCGCCAGATCGCGTTCGGCACAGTACGGCAACGCTAATTGCCGCATCATGAGCCACGCGTAACCGGAAAGTTCGTTACAGTTGACGCAAGACCTGAAAGTCCTTGAAACTTAAGGAGCCGTTGGGCATTTAACTGAACTTGCTTGCTCAAGACTTCAAGTGCACATCATTCAGGGAGGTAGGGCACGATGCAGACTTCGTGCGGCTAGCTACAGATTCCATTATTCATTTTGCGCGCTACTATCACGCAGCCCTGATAGGTACTACCACTCACCCGTCAACCGACACACTGGCTGTCCCACTGCGATGCAACTGCAGGGTTCAGAGGACGAGCCAGCTTATTACTCCTAGCTGGAGAATCCTAGCTAGCTTGAACCCGAAGAAAGAAACGGTAGACAAGACGAGAGGACAACTTTCACACGAACGCACACGTACACATCCTGACCATGGTACACGTGCAAAGCACGACATGACTCTTCACCGGCTAGCTGGATGCGGTGGTGCGTGCCGGCTCAGTTGACGGCGCTGCATTTCTTGCGGATCTGGCCGGCGGAGCCGGTGAGGGGGGCGATGTTGCCCATCCGGACCATGGCGTCGCTGAAGTCGCAGAGGAAGCGCTGGCTGTTGTAGCTGTAGGCCTGCACGAGGGCCCTGGTGGCGGCGGCGCCGTCGGGGCTGGAGACGAGGCCCTGGTCGGAGGAGAGGAGGCCCTTCTTGGCCAGCAGGTTCTTGAAGTAGTGGTTGTCGAAGGCGTCGGCGGAGCCGGCGTCCAGCGCGGCCGTCTGGTTGCCGTCGCCGCCCCGGCACAGCTGCTGCAGGCTGGACGCCAGCGCCGGGTCCATGGTCGGGTCCACCGAGTTGGCCGCCGAGAAGTTGGCCAGCCGGCCGCTGAAGAGCACGCACCGCGACCGCCCGATCGTGTGGGCTCCTGCATGCGGTTCATGCATGGTTGGATATGCTGGCTTTCGTTGCGTACAATACAACGTGTACTATAGACAGTAGTGCTCAGTCTAGTAGAGTACAGTACCTGATAAGATGACCACGTCTGTTGTGTTAAGGCCGACGTCCTTGAACCTCTGTATGATCACGGTGATGTTGTCGAACGGGCTTGGCAGGTTGTTGTTGGCCAAGGTCTGGTTCGCCACCAGCCCGTCCCTTCTTCCCAGAAGAACATCGTAGTCAGGCCCTCCGCTCTGAACATGCCAACAAAATCAGTACGCGTACTACACTCGGTAAAGCAGTACTGGTAGTACGGTTCTCAAACAGTTCTTTCGGGTGCACGTTCAACTGAATTATTTGGTAGGTACTGTAGTTGGTTAGCTATGTTGGAGCGGTTGTGAATTCGATCGAGGGAAGGAAGGAAGGAACGTACGAGGAGTACGCCGTATTTGGCGGCGAGCGCGACGACGTCGGCGCAGGAGACGAGCCCCGGGCAGGCCTTCTCGAGGTCGGCCTTGATGGCGTCGATGACCTCGTATCCCCTCACCGAGTTGAGGTTCGGCGCCGCCAGCTTCTCGCTCTCCGCCCCGTCCAGCAGGATCGACCCGTCACACCCCTGCATGCATGCATGCCACAAGTACGTCCACGACGATGTTCACTTCAGAGCCTAAGAAAGCATGCGGTAATAACGATGCGTGTTACGGAGACGGACGTACGTTGACGAAGCAGTCGTGGAAGTGGAGCCGGAGCAGGGAGGCGCCCATCCGTAGCTCGGCCTTCATCGCGGCGGCCACGCGCGCCTGGACGATGCTCTCCAGCTTCGGGCAGCTGTCGTCGTAGAAGTCGTCGCTCAGCTGGCCACAAGCCGCGCCGCCCAGGCACAGCAGCACCATGATCATCATCGGCAAGCAGCTCGCGCCATGATCTCTGAGAGGCTCCATTTCTGATACGTTGATGCTACAAAATATCCCAGCACTGCCGCCGGATCAATGTCCGCACTCTGTACTACGTACGTGCCCGTTTGATCGATCTCTCCGTGCTTACCGCAAGGTTATATAGACAGCTTAAAGTGGTGAGTGATACTAGCTAGCAACAAGTTGGACTCGTATAAATATTCATATCGTTTGACTGTTCGTCGAGCAAATGGCAACGTGCCAATGTGTCGTCAGCATGCATAGTGCGTCGCCCATACAGTGGGAGTATTAGTTTACCGATGGATTACTGCGATTGTGCGTTTTTTACTGCACGCATGGCTCAACTGGCTGACTAAACGTGCACTGGCCGCACTTGCCGCTGCTAATTTTCTGTTCTGAAACCCAAGTGGTGCGTGCATAATGGAGCACCAACCAAATTAATTAGGCGCGGCCGCTGTATACGTTGCACGTTTCGGCGATGCAAGTCTACGATTAACGTGCGGTGCATGCATCTTGCTAGCTAGGTCAGGCAGCCGTACGGTGGAGCGTGACAGAGATGCGGCGTGCACGCGAGCACTGGTGTTGGTGTGTTAGGCAGAGAGGTGCACTAGTAAGTGAGTCAATTATGGGGCCTCAGCAAGATTGACATGAATGGGATCGGATTACGTTTGAGATGAGAGTTGGGGCCTGACCATCCTATTGTTAGAGTCTGAAGCAACATGAAGCCTTCTCAGGGCGTCACGATTTTGGGTCGTTGGATTGGCTGTCCAGACGTATCCTGGTCGTCAGATCTTAAGATGGAATGATCCTAGCCGTCGGATCTTCAGTGATGTGAAAACCAACGAATAGTGTCTGCCACCCCCCCCCCCCGGTCCACCACCCTCATACACATTGATAGGCAGGGCCCAGGCGAGGTGGGGCGAGGTCGTCAGCGACCGCGGGGGTAAGCTGCGCACAGTGCTGGTTCTTGTGTGCACGATGGGCGTGCCACCGCCTGTGATTTTCGGTGGCCGGCGAGGGCACTTTGGTATTTCACGTGCTTGCCCTTGCAAGGCGCTCACCTATGGCTGGCTTTTGGGGGTAAAAGCGAGGAGCCCGGTTGACTGAGCAAGAACCCTAGCCTTCCTCTTCGTTTCGCAATTATCCCCTTCCTCTCTTGCATTCGGGCGCCGTCATCTCGATGCCTCTCCCGCCGTCGATCCTCAGGTCTGGTCCACGTCTCCGCCTGTCATCTCTTGGTTAAGACGTGCGTGCCTGTCTTCTGATGCAGTGGTGTTGTTTGCAGCTTCAACTAACAGCTAGGGTTGGATTTCTGTTGTGGACGATGCCTCTCGGTTCCTCACCCGGTTGATTGTCATGGATGAGGTAATTTGTCACTTTGTGCTCTGATTTACGCTCGATCCATAATATCATGTTGATTGCTTGAATTTGATTCCGACCGATGCGCATGATTGGGGTTAGGTTTTGCTGAAATTTGACCCTTGGTCTTGGGTTGTCGTGTCGTCCTCGTGTTTGGCTTCCAAGGGATTGGATCTGGTGTGGGTGTTTGATACGTCTCCAACGTATCTATAATCTTTGATTGCTCCATGTTATATTATCTACTGTTTTGGACATTATTGAGCTTTATTATCCACTTTTATATTATTTTTGGGACTAACCTATTAACCGGAGGCCCAGCTCAGAATTGTTGTTTTTTTTGCTTGTTTTAGGGTTTCGAAGAAAAGGAATATCAAACGGAGTCCAAACGGAATGAAACCTTCGGGAACATGATTTTCTCAACGAACAAGACCCAGGAGACTTGGACCCTACGTCAAGACACAAAAGAGGAGGCCACGAGGTAGGGGGCGCGCCTACCCCCCCCCCCCCCAGGCGCGCCCTCCACCCTCGTGGGGCCCCTGTTGCTCCATCGACGTACTCCTTCCTCCTATATATACCTACGTACCCCCAAACGATCAGATACGGAGCCAAAAACCTAATTCCACCGCCGCAACTTTTTGTATCCACGAGATCCCATCTTGGGGCCTGTTCCGGAGCTCCGACGGAGGGGGCATCGATCACGGAGGGCTTCTACATCAACACCATAGCCCCTCCGATAAAGTGTGAGTAGTTTACCTCAGACCTACGGGTCCATAATTATTAGCTAGATGGCTTTTTGGATCTCAATACAATGTTCTCCCCCTATTTTGTGGAGAACTATTCGATGTAATCTTCTTTTTGCGGTGTGTTTGTTGAGACCGATGAATTGTGGGTTTATGATCAAGTCTATCTATGAACAATATTTGAATCTTCTCTGAATTCTTTTATGTATGATTGGTTATCTTTGCAAGTCTCTTCGAAATATCAGTTTGGTTTGGCCTACTAGATTGATCTTTCTTGCAATGGGAGAAGTGCTTAGCTTTGGGTTCAATCTTGCGGTGTCCTTTCTCAATGACAGTAGGGGCAGCAAGGCACGTATTGTATTGTTGCCATCGAGGATAACAAGATGGGGTTTTCATCATATTGCATGAGTCTATCCCTCTACATCATGTCATCTTGCTTAAGGCGTTACTCTGTTTTTAACTTAATACTCTAGATACATGCTGGATAGCGGTCGATGAGTGGAGTAATAGTAGTAGATGCAGGCATGAGTCGGTCTACTTGTCTCGGACGTGATGCCTATATACATGATCATACCTAGATATTCTCATAGCTATGCTCAATTCTGTCAATTGCTCAACAGTAATTTGTTCACCCACCGTAGAATACGTATGCTCTCGAGAGAAGCCACTAGTGAAACCTATGGCCCCGGGTCTACCTTTATCATATTAATCTCCTACTACTTAGTTATTTCCTTTGCTTTTTTACTTTGCCTTTATTTTTACTTTGCATCTTTATCACAAAAATACCAAAAATATTATCTTATCATATCTATCAGATCTCACTCTCGCAAGTGGCCGTGTAGGGATTGACACCCCCTATTCGCGTTGGTTAAGAGGATTTATTTGTTTTGTGCATATACGAGGGACTCGCGCGTAGCCTCCTACTGGATTGATACCTTGGTTCTCAAAAACTGAGGGAAATACTTATGCTACTTTGCTGCATCATCCCTTCCTCTTTGGGGAAAACCAACACAGTGCTCAAGAGGTAGCAAGAAGGATTTGTGGCGCCGTTGCCGGGGGGGCCTACGCAAAAGTCAACATACCAAGTACCCATCACATACCCTTATCTCCTGCATTACATTATTTGCCATTTGCCTCTCGTTTTCCTCTCCCCCACTTCACCCTTGCCATTTTATTCGCCCTCTGTCTCTCTCTATCCTCCCTCTCTTTCTCTATTTGCCTCTTTTTGCCCGCTTGCTTTTTGTTTGCTTGTGTGTTAGTTTGTTTGCTTGTCGTTATGGCTAGTCCCTTATAGGTTCTCCGTTATCTCCCGAGAGTGAAATTCTAAATTTTAAGCAAAGGGAGGGAGAAAATCTAAAAGATGCTTGGTATAGAATTTGCAATGCTCAAAATAGATCTACCAGGAAGCAATCTACTTCTGTTCTTCTTCGTAATTTTTATGTAGGCATAACTCCCTGGCACAGATATATCCTTGATACTATTACCGGAGGGAACTTCTTGGGTAGCCATACTTTTGATTCTTATAATGCTATGATAGATTTGTTTGGCTCACCCCCTCTTTTGGTTAATGAAACCGTATTAACTTTGGAGCATGTAATGCAAAGGCTTGAAATTATTGAAAATAAGGTTGCCACCGTAGAGTTAATTGAAAATTTGGATAAAAAGATTCACAGCCGAATCTCTCAATATGGATCTAAAGTAGGAGTCACTTTGAAAAATATTAAAGAGAAGGAACCCATAGTTAATGAGAAAATAAATCAAGATTCCACTAGAATTGATAAACTTGAGGACATTATTACCAACTTGGGAACCGCTTTTTCTTCCGTAAAGAACACTCCAAGTCCTCCCACTAAAATTGCCAAGCTTATGTATGTTCCTAAGAATAAGGGTGAATCCTCTAGTAAGGAAACTGTGGATCTCAAATCTATAAGTGTTCATCCCAATCTTTTTGCTATCATTAAGGAACCATTTATTACAAATGATTTTTTTGATCTTGTGCCTAAAAATTTGATAATCAATAAAAAGGAAGAAATTCCTAAAGATGGTAGATGCCTCATTGAAGGATTGCCTACCAAAGATGGCAATACCTAGATCTATCCTTGCTTGTTATGCCTAGCTAGGGGCGTTAAACGATAGCGTTTGTTGGGAGGCAACCCAATTTTATTTGTATTCCTTGCTTTTTGCTCCTGTTTAGTAATAAATAATTTATCTATCCTATGTTTTGGTTGTGTTTTTTGTGTTTAATTAGTGTTTGTGCCAAGTAGAACCGTTGGGAAGACTTGGGGAAAGTCTTGTTACACTTGCTGTAAAAACAGAAACTTTAGAGCTCACGAGAACTGCTGTCATTTTTATTTGGAAAGTGCTATTTAGTTATTTCTTTTTGCAGATGACTAATAGATAAATTACTCACGTTCAGTAATTTATTTTAGAATTTTTGGGGTTCCAGATCTTGCGCTAGCTACAGATTACTACAGACTGTTCTGTTTTTGACAGTTTTTGTTTTTCGTGTGTTGTTTGCTTATTTTGATGAATCTATGGCTAGTAAAATAGTTTATAAACTATAGAGAAGTTGGAATACAGTAGGTATAACACCAATATAAATAAAGAATGAGTTCATTACAGTACCTTGAAGTGGTCTTTTATTTTCTTTCGCTAACGGAGCTCACGAGATTTTCTACTTTAAGTTTTGTGTTGTGAAGTTTTCAAGTTTGGGGTAAAGATTTGATGGATTATGGAACAAGGAGTGGCAAGAGCCTAAGATTGGGGATGCCCATGGCACCCCCAAGATAATCTAAGGACACCTAAAAGCCAAAGCTTGAGGATGCACCGGAAGGCATCCCCTCTTTCGTCTACTTCTATCGGTAACTTTACTTGGAGCTATTTTTTTATTCGCCACATGATATGTGTTTTGCTTGGAGTGTCTTGTTGAAGGAAATATGCCCTAGAGGCAATAATAAAGTTATTATTTTTTTCCTTATATCATGATAAATGTTTATTATTCATGCTAGAATTGTATTAACCGGAAACATAATACATGTGTGAATACATAGACAAACAGAGTGTCACTAGTATGCCTCTACTTGACTAGCTCATTAATCAAAGATGGTTATGTTTCCTAACCATGGACAAAGAGTTGTCATTTGATTAACGGGATCACATCGTTAGTTGAATGATCTGATTGACATGACCCATTCCATTAGCTTAGCACCCGATCGTTTAGTATGTTGCTATTGCTTTCTTCATGACTTATACATGTTCCTATGACTATGAGATTATGCAACTCCCGTTTGCCGGAGGAACACTTTGTGTGCTACCAAACGTCACAACGTAAATGGGTGATTATAAAGGTACTCTACAGGTGTCTCCAAAGGTACATGTTGGGTTGGCGTATTTCGAGATTAGGATTTGTCACTCCGATTGTCGGAGAGGTATCTCTGGGCCCTCTCGGTAATGCACATCACATAAGCCTTGCAAGCATTGCAACTAATGAGTTAGTTGCGAGATGATGTATTACGGAACGAGTAAAGAGACTTGCCGGTAACGAGATTGAACTAGGTATTGAGATACCGACGATCGAATCTCGGGCAAGTAAACATACCGATGACAAAGGGAACAACGTATGTTGTTATGCGGTCTGGCCGATAAAGATCTTCGTAGAATATGTAGGAGCCAATATGAGCATCCAGGTTCCGCTATTGGTTATTGACCGGAGACGTGTCTCGGTCATGTCTACATTGTTCTCGAACCCGTAGGGTCCGCACGCTTAAGGTTTCGATGACAGTTATATTATGAGTTTATGAGTTTTGATGTACCGAAGTTAGTTCGGAGTCCCGGATGTGATCACGGACATGACAAGGAGTCTCGAAATGGTCGAGACATAAAGATTGATATATTGGATGGCTATATTCGGACACCGAGAGTGTTCCAGGGAAGTTTCGGATAAAACTGGAGCACCGGGGGGGTTACCGGAACCCCCCGGGGGGTTAATGGGCCTCATGGGCCTAAAGTGGAGAAGAGGAGGGGCTGCCAGGGCAGGCCGCGCGCCCCCTCTCCCCCTAGTCCGAATTGGACAAGGAGGGAGGGGCGGCGCCCCCCTCTCCTCTCTCCCTTCCTTCCCCTCTCCTAATTGGACAAGGAAAGGGAGGGGAGTCCTACTCCTGGTAGGAGTAGGACTCCTCCTGCGCGCCTCCTACTAGGGCCGGCCGCACCCCCCCTTGGATCCTTTATATACGGAGGCAAGAGGCACCCCATAGACACAAGTTGATCCACGTGATCATATTCTTAGCCATGTTCGGTGCCCCCTTCCACCATAGTCCTCGATAATATTGTAGCGGTGCTTAGGCGAAGCCCTGCGACGGTAGTACATCAAGATCGTCACCACGCCATCGTGCTGACGGAACTCTTCCCTGACACTTTGCTGGATCGGAGTCCGGGGATCGTCATCGAGTTGAACGTGTGCTAGAACTCGGAGGTGCCGTAGTTTCGGTGCTTGATCGGTCGGGCCGTGGAGACGTACGACTACATCAACCAAACGCTTCCGTTGTCGATCTACAAGGGTACGTAGATCACACTCTCCCCCTCTCGTTGCTATGCATCACCATGGTCTTGCGTGTGCGTAGGAATTTTTTTGAAATTACTACGTTCCCCAACAGTGGCATCTGCGGCTAGGTTTTATATGTTGATGTTATATGCACGAGTAGAACACAAGTGAGTTGTGGGCGATATAAGTCATACTGCTTACCAGCATGTCATACTTTGGTTCGGCGGTATTGTTGGACGAAGCGGCTCGGACCGACATTACGCGTACGCTTACGCGAGACCGGTTCTCCCGACGTGCTTTGCACATAGGTGGCTTGCGGGTGACAGTTTCTCACACTTTAGTTGAACCGAGTGTGGCTACGTCCGGTCCTTGTGAAGGTTAAAACAGCACCAACTTGACAAACTATCGTTGTGGTTTTGATGCGTAGGTAAGATTGGTTCTTGCTTAAGCCCGTAGCAGCCACGTAAAACTTGCAACAACAAAGTAGAGGACGTCTAACTTGTTTTTGCAGGGCATGTTGTGATGTGATATGGTCAAGACATGATGCTAAATTTTATTGTATGAGATGATCATGTTTTGTAACCGAGTTATTGGCAACTGGCAGGAGCCATATGGTTGTCGCTTTATTGTATGCAATGCAATCGCGTTGTAATGCTTTACTTTATCACTAAGCGGTAGCGATAGTCGTGGAAGCATAAGATTGGCGAGACGACAACGATGCTACGATGGAGATCAAGGTGTCGCGCCGGTGACGATGGTGATCACGACGGTGCTTCGAAGATGGAGATCACAAGCACAAGATGATGATGGCCATATCATATCACTTATATTGATTGCATGTGATGTTTATCTTTTATGCATCTTATCTTGCTTTGTTTGACGGTAGCATTATAAGATGATCTCTCACTAATTATCAAGAAGTGTTCTCCCTGAGTATGCACCGTTGCGAAAGTTCTTCATGCTGAGACACCACGTGATGATCGGGTGTGATAGGCTCTACGTTCAAATACAACGGGTGCAAAACAGTTGCACACGCGGAATACTCAGGTTATACTTGACGAGCCAAGCATATACAGATATGGCCTCGGAACACGGAGACCGAAAGGTCGAGCATGAATCATATAGTAGATATGATCAACATAGTGATGTTCACCAATGAAACTACTCCATCTCACGTGATGATCGGACATGGTTTAGTTGATTTGGATCACGTAATCACTTAGAGGATTAGAGGATGTCTATCTAAGTGGGAGTTCTTTAAGTAAATTAATTGAACCTAAATTTATCATGAAACTTAGTACCTAATAGTATCTTGCTTGTTTATGCTTGATTGTAGATAGATGGCTCGTGCTGTTGTTCCGTTGAATTTTAATGCGTTCCTTGAGAAAGCAAAGTTGAAAGATGATGGTAGAAATTACACGGACTGGGTCCGTAACTTGAGGATTATCCTCATTGCTGCACAGAAGAATTACATCCTGGAAGCACCGCTGGGTGCCAGGCCTGCTGCTGGAGCAACACCAAATGTTATGAACGTCTGGCAGAGCAAAGATGATGACTACTCGATAGTTCAGTGTGCCATGCTTTACGGCTTAGAATCGGGACTTCGACGACGTTTTGAATGTCATGGAGCATATGAGATGTTCCAGGAGTTGAAGTTAATATTTCAAGCAAATGCCCGGATTGAGAGATATGAAGTCTCCAATAAGTTCTATAGCTGCAAGATGGAAGAGAACAGTTCTGTCAGTGAACATATACTCAAAATGTCTGGGTATAATAATCACTTGATTCAATTGGGAGTTAATCTTCCAGATGATTGCATCATTGACAGAATTCTCCAATCACTGCCACCAAGCTACAAGAGCTTCGTGATGAACTATAATATGCAAGGGATGAATAAGACTATTCCCGAGCTCTTCGCAATGCTGAAAGCTGCGGAGGTAGAAATCAAGAAGGAGCATCAAGTGTTGATGGTCAACAAGACCACTAGTTTCAAGAAAAAGGGCAAAGGGAAGAAGAAGGGGAACTTCAAAAAGAACAGCAAGCAAGTTGCTACTCAAGATAAGAAACCCAAACCTGGACCTAAGCCTGAAACTGAGTGCTTCTACTGCAAGCAGACTGGTCACTGGAAGCGGAACTGCCCCAAGTATTTGGCGGATAAGAAGGATGGCAAGGTGAACAAAGGTATATGTGATATACATGTTATTGATGTGTACCTTACTAATGCTCGCAGTAGCACCTGGGTATTTGATACTGGTTCTGTTGCTAATATTTGCAACTCGAAACAGGGACTACGGATTAAGCGAAGATTGGCTAAGGACGAGGTGACGATGCGCGTGGGAAACGGTTCCAAAGTCGATGTGATCGCAGTCGGCACGCTACCTCTACATCTACCTTCGGGATTAATATTAGACCTAAATAATTGTTATTTGGTGCCAGCGTTAAGCATGAACATTATATCTGGATCTTGTTTGATGCGAGACGGTTATTCATTTAAATCTGAGAATAATGGTTGTTCTATTTATATGAGTAATATCTTTTATGGTCATGCACCCTTAAAGAGTGGTCTATTTTTATTGAATCTCGATAGTAGTGACACACATATTCATAGTGTTGAAGCCAAAAGATGCAGAGTTGATAATGATAGTGCAACTTATTTGTGGCACTGCCGTTTAGGTCATATCGGTGTAAAGCGCATGAAGAAACTCCATACTGATGGACTTTTGGAACCACTTGATTATGAATCACTTGGTACTTGCGAACCGTGCCTCATGGGCAAGATGACTAAAACACCGTTCTCCGGTACTATGGAGAGAGCAACAGATTTGTTGGAAATCATACATACAGATGTATGTGGTCCGATGAATATTGAGGCTCGTGGCGGATATCGTTATTTTCTCACCTTCACAGATGACTTAAGCAGATATGGGTATATCTACTTAATGAAACATAAGTCTGAAACGTTTGAAAAGTTCAAAGAATTTCAGAGTGAAGTTGAAAATCATCGTAACAAGAAAATAAAGTTTCTACGATCTGATCGTGGAGGAGAATATTTGAGTTACGAGTTTGGTGTACATTTGAAACAATGCGGAATAGTTTCGCAACTCACGCCACCCAGAACACCACAGCGTAATGGTGTGTCCGAACGTCGTAATCGTACTTTACTAGATATGGTACGATCTATGATGTCTCTTACTGATTTACCGCTATCATTTTGGGGTTATGCTTTGGAGACGGCCGCATTCACGTTAAATAGGGCACCATCAAAATCCGTTGAGACGACACCTTATGAACTATGGTTTGGCAAGAAACCAAAGTTGTCGTTTCTGAAAGTTTGGGGCTGCGATGCTTATGTGAAAAAGCTTCAACCTGATAAGCTCGAACCCAAATCGGAGAAATGTGTCTTCATAGGATATCCAAAGGAGACTATTGGATACACCTTCTATCACAGATCCGAAGGCAAGACTTTTGTTGCTAAATTCGGAAACTTTCTGGAGAAGGAGTTTCTCTCGAAAGAAGTGAGTGGGAGGAAAGTAGAACTTGACGAGGTAACTGTACCTACTCCCTTATTGGAAAGTAGTGCATCACAGAAAACTGTTTCTGTGACACCTACACCAGTTAGTGAGGAAGCTAATGATGATGATCATGAAACTTCAGAACAAGATACTACTGAACCTCGTAGATCAACCAGAGTGAGATCCGCGCCAGAGTGGTACGGTAATCCTGTTCTGGAAGTCATGCTACTAGATCATGATGAACCTACGAACTATGAAGAAGCGATGGTGAGCCCAGATTCCGCAAAATGGCTTGAAGCCATGAAATCTGAGATGGGATCCATGTATGAGAACAAAGTATGGACTTTGGTTGACTTGCCCGATGATCGGCAAGCAATTGAGAATAAATGGATCTTCAAGAAGAAGACTGACGCTGACGGTAATATTACTGTCTACAAAGCTCGACTTGTCGCAAAAGGTTTTCGGCAAGTTCAAGGGATTGACTACGATGAGACCTTCTCACCCGTAGCGATGCTTAAGTCTGTCCGAATCATGTTAGCAATTGCCGCATTTTATGATTATGAAATTTGGCAGATGGATGTCAAAACTGCATTCCTGAATGGATTTCTGGAAGAAGAGTTGTATATGATGCAACCAGAAGGTTTTGTCGATCCAAAGGGAGCTAACAAAGTGTGCAAGCTCCAGCGATCCATTTATGGACTGGTGCAAGCCTCTCGGAGTTGGAATAAACGCTTTGATAGTGTGATCAAAGCATTTGGTTTTATACAGACTTTTGGAGAAGCCTGTATTTACAAGAAAGTGAGTGGGAGCTCTGTAGCATTTCTGATATTATATGTGGATGACATATTACTAATTGGAAATGATATAGAATTTCTGGATAGCATAAAGGGATACTTGAATAAGAGTTTTTCAATGAAAGACCTCGGTGAAGCTGCTTACATATTAGGCATTAAGATCTATAGAGATAGATCAAGACGCTTAATTGGACTTTCACAAAGCACATACCTTGACAAAGTTTTGAAGAAGTTCAAAATGGATCAAGCAAAGAAAGGATTCTTGCCTGTGTTACAAGGTGTGAAGTTGAGTAAGACTCAATGCCCGACCACTGCAGAAGATAGAGAGAAAATGAAAGATGTTCCCTATGCTTCAGCCATAGGCTCTATCATGTATGCAATGCTGTGTACCAGACCTGATGTGTGCCTTGCTATAAGTCTAGCAGGGAGGTACCAAAGTGATCCAGGAGTGGATCACTGGACAGCGGTCAAGAACATCCTGAAATACCTGAAAAGGACTAAGGATATGTTTCTCATTTATGGAGGTGACAAAGAGCTCATCGTAAAAGGTTACGTTGATGCAAGCTTTGACACTGATCCGGACGATTCTAAATCGCAAACCGGATACGTGTTTACATTAAACGGTGGAGCTGTCAGTTGGTGCAGTTCTAAACAAAGCGTTGTAGCGGGATCTACATGTGAAGCGGAGTACATAGCTGCTTCGGAAGCAGCAAATGAAGGAGTCTGGATGAAGGAGTTCATATCCGATCTAGGTGTCATACCTAGTGCATCGGGTCCAATGAAAATCTTTTGTGACAATACTGGTGCAATTGCCTTGGCAAAGGAATCCAGATTTCACAAGAGAACCAAGCACATCAAGAGACGCTTCAATTCCATCCGGGATCTAGTCCAGGTGGGAGACATAGAGATTTGCAAGATACATACAGATCTGAATGTTGCAGACCCGTTGACTAAGCCTCTTCCACGAGCAAAACATGATCAGCACCAAGGCTCCATGGGTGTTAGAATCATTACTGTGTAATCTAGATTATTGACTCTAGTGCAAGTGGGAGACTGAAGGAAATATGCCCTAGAGGCAATAATAAAGTTATTATTTATTTCCTTATATCATGATAAATGTTTATTATTCATGCTAGAATTGTATTAACCGGAAACATAATACATGTGTGAATACATAGACAAACAGAGTGTCACTAGTATGCCTCTACTTGACTAGCTCATTAATCAAAGATGGTTATGTTTCCTAACCATGGACAAAGAGTTGTCATTTGATTAACGGGATCACATCGTTAGTTGAATGATCTGATTGACATGACCCATTCCATTAGCTTAGCACCCGATCGTTTAGTATGTTGCTATTGCTTTCTTCATGACTTATACATGTTCCTATGACTATGAGATTATGCAACTCCCATTTGCCGGAGGAACACTTTGTGTGCTACCAAACGTCACAACGTAAATGGGTGATTATAAAGGTACTCTATAGGTGTCTCCAAAGGTACATGTTGGGTTGGCGTATTTCGAGATTAGGATTTGTCACTCCGATTGTCGGAGAGGTATCTCTGGGCCCTCTCGGTAATGCACATCACATAAGCCTTGCAAGCATTGCAACTAATGAGTTAGTTGCGAGATGATGTATTACGGAACGAGTAAAGAGACTTGCCGGTAACGAGATTGAACTAGGTATTGAGATACCGACGATCGAATCACGGGCAAGTAAACATACTGATGACAAAGGGAACAACGTATGTTGTTATGCGGTCTGACCGATAAAGATCTTCATAGAATATGTAGGAGCCAATATGAGCATCCAGGTTCTGCTATTGGTTATTGACCAGAGACGTGTCTCGGTCATGTCTACATTGTTCTCGAACCCGTAGGGTCCGCACGCTTAAGGTTTCGATGACAGTTATATTATGAGTTTATGAGTTTTGATGTACCGAAGTTAGTTCAGAGTCCCGGATGTGATCACGGACATGACGAGGAGTCTCGAAATGGTCGAGACATAAAGATTGATATATTGGATGGCTATATTCGGACACCGGAAGTGTTCCGGGGAAGTTTCGGATAAAATCGGAGCACCGGGGGGGGGGGGGGGGGGGGGGTTACCGGAACCCCCCGGGGGGTTAATGGGCCTCATGGGCCTAAAGTGGAGAAGAGGAGGGGCTTCCAGGGCAGGCCGCGCGCCCCCTCTCCCCCTAGTCCGAATTGGACAAGGAGGGAGGGGCGGCGCCCCCCTCTCCTCTCTCCCTTCCTTCCCCCTCTCCTAATTGGACAAGGAAAGGGAGGGGAGTCCTACTCCCGGTAGGAGTAGGACTCCTCCTGCGCGCCTCCTACTAGGGCCGGCCGCACCCCCCCTTGGATCCTTTATATACGGAGGCAAGAGGCACCCATAGACACAAGTTGATCCACGTGATCATATTCTTAGCCGTGTGCGGTGCCCCCTTCCACCATAGTCCTCGATAATATTGTAGCAGTGCTTAGGCGAAGCCCTGCGACGGTAGTACATCAAGATCGTCACCACGCCGTCGTGCTGACGGAACTCTTCCCCGACACTTTGCTGGATCAGAGTCCGGGGATCGTCATCGAGCTGAACGTGTGCTAGAACTCGGAGGTGCCGTAGTTTCGGTGCTTGATCGGTCGGGCCGTGGAGACGTACGACTACATCAACCAAACGCTTCCGTTGTCGATCTACAAGGGTACGTAGATCACACTCTCCCCCTCTCGTTGCTATGCATCACCATGATCTTGCGTGTGCGTAGGAATTTTTTTGAAATTACTACGTTCCCCAACACTTGTATGATTTGAGTCTTTCCTTTTTAGTTTACCACAATCATCCTTGCTGTACACACCTTTTGAGAGAGCCATACATGATTTGGAATTTGTTAGAATACTCTATGTGCTTCGCTTATATCTTTTGAGTTATATAGTTTTGCTCTAGTACTTCACTTATATCTTTTAAAGCACGGTGGTTGATTTGTTTTATAGAAACTATTGATCTCTCATGCTTCACTTAGATTGTTTTGAGAGTCTTAAATAGAATGGTAATTGACTTAAAATCCTAATATGCTTGGTATACAAGATTAATAATAAAATTTTCTTATGAGTGTTTTGAATACTAAAAGAAGTTTGATGCTTGATGATTGTTTTGAGATATGGAAGTAATAATATCAAAGTTGTGCTAGTTGAGTAGTTGTGAAATTGAGAAATACTTGTGTTGAAGTTTGCAAGTCCCGTAGCATGCACGTATGGTAAACATTATGTAACAAATTTGAAACATAAGGTGTTATTTGATTGTCTTCCTTATGAGTGGCGGTCGGGGATGAGCGATGGTCTTTTCCTACCAATCTATCCCCCTATGAGCATGCGCGTAGTGCAGAGGTTTTTGATGACTTGTAGATTTTTGCAATAAGTATGTGAGTTCTTTATGACTAATGTTGAGTACATGGATTATACGCACTATCACACTTCCATCCTTGCTAGCCTCTTTGGTACCGTGCATTGCCCTTTCTCACATCGAGAGTTGGCGCAAACTTCGCCGGTGCATCCAAATCCCGTGATATGATACGCTCTTTCATACATAAACCTCCTTATATCTTCCTTAAAACAGCTACCATACCTACCTATTATGGCATTTCCATAGCCATTCTGAGATATATTGCCATGCAACTTTCCACCATTCTGTTTATCATGACACATTCATCATTGTCATATTGCTTAGCATGATCATGTAGTTGACATAGTATTTGTGGCAAAGCCACCGTTCATAATTCTCTCATACATGTCACTCTGGGTCCATTGCATATCCCGGTACACCGCCGGAGGCATTCATATGGAGTCATCTTTTGTTCTAGTATCGAGTTGTAATCATCGAGTTGTACATAAAATAGAAGTGTGATGATCATCATTTTTTAGAGCATTGTCCCAAGTGAGGAATATAAAAAAAGAAAGGCCATTGTAACGCCCTCGATGCGGCTATATCTCTCACATGTCAAAGCACGACTTAGAGGCATAACCGCATTGAAAGCAATGTCGCAAGTGAGGTAATCTTCACATAATCCATGTAATATATATAAGGGAAGAGATCATAGTTAGCTTACAATCGCCACTTCACACAAATACATGAATAAAGCATTACATCACGTAGATACACTCAAGGTCCGAGTACGGAACCAAAATAAAAGAAGACTACCCCAAATGCTACACAGATCCCCGATCGTCCCAACTGGGCTCCACTACTGATCAACTGGAAACGGAACAACAAAATGAACACGAACTCCAACTGATCCCCGGCAAGCTGTCGCATTATGATAAGATGGATAAACTTCAGGGATCTGTCAACTATTTTGCTCGGGGCCTCAGAATTACTCCACATGTGCTCAAAGAGAGCCTCATCCTCCCTGAGTTCCTTCGGAGGCAGCAGAATGACGGTACCTGCCAATGGTTCCCCGAGCTTGAGTTTCCCTGATGGTTCCGGTTCGGATACTGCAATCTCTGCTGATGAAACTCAAACTGGTTAGCCTTTTCATGATTTGCTCAGCAGCGACAGAGGTTCACAGATATTGATTCCTTCTTTCTCTTTGAATACGACAGCAGGTGTTCCTTTTAGTCTGTGCACTTATCCCCTGTTATGTTTCAGTAAGTACACTGTATGTTGGAAATTTCCATTACATGAATTGTGAACGAAATGCATGTGTTCGGAACATGATTTCGAATGGTTTGGGCATCATATCGGACGATATGCCTGCAGGTCATGATGGTTGTTATTGAACTTGTTTGTGATACGGATACCACTGCTATGTACTGTTTTCATTGTTGGAATTTAGGGTATCATCATTATGCTCTGAAGTATCTTTTTTAGTGGTTGCAGTTTGGTTGTAGATTTTGATCTGGAGCTGATGCTACTATGTTGTTTTTGTCCCATTGTCGAGGTGATTGTTCTATAAGCTGCTCCTAATTTTTGTCTACGGTTACTGTTACATTCAGAGAAAAGCAGAAATGCATATTCTTGATTACATGTTTGGTGATCCATCTTCTATATTTCTGAATTTATGTCTGCTGGGTTATCTTGCTGATGCTTGCATGAAAATTGTCTTGTATCAAAAGATTTTAGGCTTGTTTCCTACAATATGCAAATGAACATAATTATGGTAATATTTACTTACAGCTGAGAAGTGAGAACATAGTTTTATAGCATGTTCAATGACAGTAGCTTAGTGCTGGATTTGGAGAAAGGGCGCTATACATTTGGAAGAGATGCCCAACTATTGAACTTAAATTGTCGCTTACAAATACCATGCATCTTCACACAATTGATGAAGTTACTAGTTACTGTGGAGTGAAACTGTGGCAGTGTTACTTACCATGACTAGTATTCATGCGCTGGAATATGGACTAGTATTCTGTGCTGTAGTGTTGTTAACTGTTGATTATTATTTTTGTCTTTAAGTTCCCCCTCATGGATCAGTCGATCGATGAAAAAATATTTCTCAAGTGGATTTGAACCTTTTTAATGTGCTTTTCCCTCGATGAAAGATTTTAGGCATGTTTTCTGCAATAGGTAAAAAACATTAGTTATAGTAGTATTTACTTGCAACTGAGAACATAGTATTATATTATATTCAATGATCAGTAGCTTAGTGCTGGATTTGGAGAAAGGTCGCTATACGCCTATACATTTGGAAGTGATGCCCGACTGTTGAACTTAAATTTGCTTACATGATGCCATGCATCTTCAGACCATTTATGTAGTTACTAGTTACAGTGGAGTGAAACTGTGGCAGTGTTACTTACCATGACTAGTATTCATACACCAGAAATATGAAGTTGTTATCTTAAACTATAACTCCTTGGACTCAAATCTGAACACATTTTTGGGAAATGATGATGATGACTTTTAGTATATTGCGCTTGTTTGTGATACCTGCAGGTCATGATGGTTGTTATTGAACTTGTTTGTGATACGGATACCATTGCTATGTACTGTTTTCACTGCTGGAATTTAGGGTATCATAATTATGCTCTGAAGTATTTTTTTAGTGGTTGCAGTTGTAGATTTTGATTTGGAGCCGATGCTACTATGTTGTTTTTGTACCATTGTTGAGGTGATTGTTCTATAAGCTGCTCCTAATTTTGTCTATTGTTAGAGTTACATTCAGAGAAAAGCAGATATGCATCTTCGTGATTACATGCTGGTGATTCATCTTCTATATTTCTGAATTTTTGTCTGGTGAGTTATCTTGCTGATGTTTGCACCAGATTCATTCATGCTTTGTTGGCATCATAGGCGTTGTTGAAAACTGAACACTGTCATGCATGAAAATTGTGTTGTATGAAAAGATTTTAGGCATGTTGACTGCAATAGACAAAAGAACATTAGTTATGGTAGTATTTACTTACAGCTGAGAACATAGGAGTATTATATTGTGTTCAGTGATCAGCAGCTTAGTGCTGGATTTGGAGAAAGATCGCTATACATTTGGAAGTGATGCCCAACTGTTGAACTTAAACTGTTGCTTACATAATGCCATGCATCTTCGCACCATTGATGTAGTTACTAGTTACAGTGGAGCGAAACTGTGGCAGTGTTACATAGTTAGTACAATATAAAGTTGGGTCATCTATTTTGAAACGGAGGGAGTAGTACCATGAGTCCATGACTGGTATTCATGAACTGGAATATGGCGTTGTTATCTAAAACTATAAATCCTTGCACTCAAATCTGAACATGTTTTGGGAAATGATGATGGAGACTTTTAGTATAGTGTGCGTGTTTTAGAGTCGTTGAGTCGAAATACGGATTTGGCATGATTTAGAGTCGTTGAGTCGAAATATGGATTTGGCATGATTTAGAGTCGTTGAGTAAAAATACGGATTTGGCATGAGGGAAGCTAGAGGCCAACTCTGCCAGCACAGTCAGAGGCGGAGCTTGAGCATAATCCAAGACGGGGCCATTAGCTGAAGGGAGGCAAATTAATAGGGAAGGAGGGGCTAATCTCTAGTTCAAACACTAGTTAGGCCTAAAATAGAGCATATTATTCAATGGTTGTAAAAGTTAAGGGGGGGGGGGGCCTTGCCCCCGTTGGTCTACACAAAGCTCTGCCACTGAGCACAGTGCCTGGCCGATGTCGAGCTTAGGATTTTGATCTCATGGCTGTGAAGGAAAAGCACGGTTGAATTTCTATTGAGTTCGATTCGATGATTTGATCACATGCAGTCGCACGTCTGTGCTGCTGGTGTTTTTAACTCCTGATTATTTCTTTTGCCTTCATGTTCTCCCTCATGAATCAATTGATCAATAATAAATATTTGTCCAGTGGATTTGAACCTTTTTACCGTGCTTTTCCCTCACAAAAACCTTCTACTTCATGAGAATGGTGCTTTCACTTAAGAAATGAATATTCTTTTGACACTATGTATTGGTAAATGGTTATGAGGATCCGTCTGTTAAAAGATCAGATGGATGCCAATGTTAAGGTACATGTATGAAGAACTAGTGGCTGAAATTTGTTGATGGCAGATGCTAAGGTACAAGTAAGGAGATCTAGCTTACACGATGACGTAAGCCGAAGCAGTGGTATATTCTCCTTCATGTGAGGTTAAGGATTTATGTTGACCAAGGAATTTTATTCTCTTTTTTACATTCCCTTTGTGATAGCGTACCACATATGCCATGTGGTTGGAATTTATTGTCTAATTCGTGAACATGTGTGCTGGAATAGACTAGGCAACATGGATGTGTTTAGTTCTAATAAAATATCGGGGATATATGTTTAGTTGTGACAACACGAATGAATGGCTTTTTGACAAAATCCTCTAGAGATCTTTTATTGTCCTGTATTAACACATATGAAAGCAAGTATTCAATTCTGATATGCGATGCTGCATTGAAGTTTCACCAGTCGGAATAGAGTTTTTGCTAGCCTTCATGCAAAGTTTTTGACCTTTGTTTCATAAATTTTGCCATTGTTTCTGAACCGCTGTTGTGTCCGACATGCTTCCACAATGCTCCAACAGGCATTCCTCTTCCGTTTCGTATCAATCAAACGACGGTAGGATGACCTAAACGAAAAAATGCCTGACCGCTCATAGTACCATGCCCACCCCAATCGCTAGATGTCATGGTACTGAGCGAAATATTCATAACAACGTCCACATCAATGGGATTCATATGCTGATAAACGGCAGCCTGGCTCCACTATTTAGATGTATTGTCGATCTATTTCGTGACAAGAACAGGGGAGTTGTCCGAATTCCTTGTTTTGATTCCAAACATGCGTTGTTTTCCCCATCTCCAATTCGCAGAGGGCCTGCATGAACAGTCCCCGTTTCAAAACTTCTAGGCCTGCATGAACAACTCACCACACTTGAGATGGTTGGGATCCAAGCTCCGATTCCAGCAAGTCAGAAGATGGGAAGTACTTTGCTTTGAGAATCCACGCACTCAACGATCTCGACTCATGAAGGATCCTCCAACCTTGCTTTTCGAACATGACAAGGTTCAAAATATACGTATCCAGGAACCACAAACCCCCATGTGTACTTAGGCATGGTCAGATCATTCCAAGACACCCACGTCGTCTTTCTCTTTCCATCTTTACAGCCCCCAATTTTTTTCTTCCAAACCATGGTATTTAGTTGATTGCATAGCCCACGAGGTAGCAAACAACATGACATACAATAAGTCAGGATTGCCGGTGCAATAGACTCTCCTTCCGAGAAGAGGCGATACATCTTTCAATCCAACACTGAACTTTTGGCCAAAGCCTATCCAAATATCCGTTATTTACTCTTCTTCATATTTGACGGCAAGCCAATGTATCGTTTATTCAAGGATTTACTGGGGACAGTAAGAACAGCTTTGATACAATTCCTTCACGACTCCGGGCAGCCCTTATAAAAAAATTTACGGAACTTTGACGGGTTAATTTTCTAGTCATAAGCATCACAACACTTTTGCACTGTGTCTCTAATGATTGTAGCAGCTTCCTCATCTGCTTTGAACATAAGTAAAGCTATCATCCACAAACAAAGATATGATTAACCGGAAGTGCTGAGGGAAAAAAAATTGTTTTAGGATACTCTCATCGGTGTTTTTTTTTTGTGACATGGATACTCTCATTGTTTTTTTAAGAGTACCCAATGGATGCTCTCATTGGGTGGAATCTGACCGTTGGTTGTAGTAGCTTTGACATGCTCTCGATCCAATTTGCAAAGTGGTCGTGGCCAGGCCCAGATGAAAAGGCCCAGAGAAAAAGAGAAAAAACCCAGAAGAGCAGGAACCCTCTAGAATCCCCAATCCGGCAATTCCCGCACGGCAGCGTTTCCATCCCCCCTTTCTTCTTCTTCCAACGGCCGAAAGGGTCGTTTCGCAAGTTCTTGAGCCGAGCGGGTCGAGTCCGCGGCCAGAGAGACCAACGGAAATCAAAGAACAGTTGAGTCCGCTCGCACCCGCCATTCCCGACTCGATTGCGGCTTCACGTACTGGGGTTCCAAGTTCCAACTATCCCTCGCTTGCTCATCCGGATCTGGGGAATTTTTGCAGGTTCGCGAACCCCTCCGACCTCGCCCCCTCCCGTCCCGTCCCATGGCGACGGGGGAGACCGAGCGAGGCTCCTCCGACGGCCTCCCCGAGGACATGATCCCGGAGATCCTCGCCCGCCTGCCGCCCAAGCACCTCCTCCGCTCCCGCGCCGCCTGCAAGGCCTGGCGCGACCTCGCCACCGACCCCGCCTTCATCCGCAGGCACCACTCCTTCCAGCCACGGCAGGCCCTCGTCTTCACCTACGGCGTCGGCGGCTGCCTCCAGGCCGTCGACCTCGCCACCAACAAGCGCCGGACGGTCCTGCGGGTCATCCAGAGGGTGCCCCCGCCCCGCCCCTTCGCCGACGGCGCACTCATGGTCCACGGCTCGTGCGACGGCCTGCTCCTCCTCAGCTTCCACAGGTCCTTCTTCGTCTGCAACCCTGCCACGCGCCAAGGCGCCCGCCTGCCGCTGCTGCTTCAGGATGGCCGAGATGTCCTGGGGTTCTACCAGCACGCCGCTTCCGGGGAGTACCGGGTGCTGTACCACGAGGCTGGGGGCCTGGGCCTCCAGATGTCGCACACCTACTACGTCCTCACGGTGGGATCCCCGCAGGCCAGGAGCATCGACCTTCGCACGTCGTCGGCTGAAGTGGGCGCCGGGCTGATGGGAGGGCTGGAGCGCTCTTGCACATCGCCGCCCGTCCTTCTCCATGGCAGCCTGCACTGGTCGCCGCAACTGAGCCAAGGGGGCCACATACTGGTGTTCGACCAGGCTGCTGAGTCATTCAGGCGGATCTCTCCTCCCGCGCAGGCGATGCTGACCAAGGACGACCACACGCAGCTGTTTGAGATGGAGGGCAAGCTTGCCATGTTCTGCTCGCCCCAATTCGCAAAGAACTTGGCGGTTTGGTTCATGGATGACTACAAGGAGATGCGCTGGGTCTGGAAGTACTGGGTTAAGCTGTCCTTCAAGCTTGCTTATCAACCTATACCGTTGCCACCTTGTCCGATTGTCCTGTACCAGGAGGGGGATATGCTGGTGCCGGAGGAAGTCTCTGACAAGGTGTTGCATTGTGATAAGACGGGTAAATCGCTGGGGCCTGTTGACTGCTCTGCTGGGGGCACCAGAGTTACTCCACATATGCTCAAAGAAAGCCTTGTCCTCCATGACTTCCTTCAGACGCAGCGGAATGATGGTGCCTGTGAATGGTTCTCCGAGGTCGAGTTCGCTGATGGCTCGGATACTGCAATCGCTGGTGATGAAACCCAAACTGATTAGCTTCTTCTGATCAGTTTGACCTATTTGAACAGTTTGCCCCATTCATGATTCGCGCAGCGGTTACAGAGGTTCACAGATATTGATTCCTTCTTTCTCTTTTAATACGACAGCAGGGGTTTCTTGTAGTCTGTGCAATTATCTCGTGTTATGTCTCAGTACAATGTATGTTGGATATTGCATGTTTTCCATAACATGGATTTTGAACGAATTGGATGTGTTCTGAACATGATTTCGAATGGCTTGGGCATCATATCGGATGATATACCTGCATGTCATGATTGTTGTTATCGAACTTGTTTGTGATACGGATACCGTTGCTATGTACTGTTTTCACTGCTGGAATTTAGGGTATCATAATTATGCTCTGAAGTATTTTTTTAGTGGTTGCAGTTGTAGATTTTGATCTGGAGCCGATGCTACTATGTTGTTTTTGTACTATTGTTGAGGTGATTGTTCTATAAGCTGCTCCTAATTGTGTCTACCGTTAGTGTTACATTCGGAGAAAAGCATATATGCACCTTGTTGATTACATGGTGGTTATTCATCTTCTATATTTTTGAATTTTTGTCTGGTGAGTTATCTTGCTGATGTTTGCACCAGATTCATTCATGCTTTGTTGGCATCGTAGGCATTGTTGAAAACTGAACACTGTCATGCATGAAAATTGTGTTGTATGAAAAGATTTTAGGCATGTTGACTGCAATAGACAAAAGAACATTAGTTATGGTACTCCCTCCGTCCGGAAATACTTGTCATCAAAATGGATAAACGGAGATGTATCTAGACATATTTTAGTTCTAGATACATCCCTATTTATACATTTTGATGACAAGTATTTTCGGACGGAGGGAGTAGTATTTACTTACAGCTGAGAACATAGAAGTATTATATTGTGTTCAATGATCAGTAGCTTAGTGCTGGATTTGGAGAAAGATCGCTATACATTTGGAAAAGATGCCCAACTGTTGAACTTAAACTGTTGCTTACATAATGCCGTGCATCTTCGCACCATTGATGTAGTTACTAGTTACAGTGGAGTGGAACTGTGGCAGTGTTACATACCATGAGTCCATGACTAGTATTCATGAACTGGAATATGGGGTTGTTATCTTAAACTATAACTCCTTGGACTCAAATCTTAACACATTTTTGGGAAATGATGATGGTGAGTTCTATTATGCTTCAGTACACTATATGTTGGAAATTACAAAATTTCCATTGCATGAATTGTGAACGAATTGCATGTGGTCTGGACATGGTTTCGAAAGGCTTGTGCATCATATTGGATGGTTGCAGGCCATGATGGCTTTTATTGAACTTGTTTCTGGTATGAAAAGATTTTAGGCATGTTGACTGCAATATCCAAAAGAACATTAGTTATGGTAGTATTTACTTACAGCTGAGAACATAGTAACTATTATATAATCATTATTGCTATGTACTGTTTTCGTTGCCGGAATTTAGGGTATCATCATTATGCTCTGAAGAAAAAAAAATCAGTCGTGCAGTGTTGTTTTTGTCTCATTGTTGAGGTGATTGTCCTATAAGCTGCTCCTAATTTTGTGTACCGTTAGTGTTATATGCAGAGAAAGGCATATACGCTCCTTCTTGACCACATGTTGGTGATTCATCTTCTATAGTTTTGATTTTTTTTTGTATGCCGAGTTATCTTGCTGATGTTTGCACCAGATTCATTCATGCATTGTTGGCATCATAGGCATTGTTGAAAACTGAACACTGGCATGCATGAAAGTTGTCTTGTATGAAAAGATTTCAGGCATGTTGACTGCAGTTTGCAAAAGAACAATAGTAATGGTAGTATCTACTTACAGCTGAGAACATAGTACTCCCTCTGTATCAAAATATAAGACCTTTTTTGATACAAAGAGAGTATCAAAAAACGTTTTATATTTTGATACAAAGGGAGTATTATATTGTGTTCAATGATCAGTAGCTTAGTGCTGGATTTGGAGAAATGCCGCTATGCATTTGGAAGTGATGCCCTAACTGTTGAACTTAACTTGTTGCTTCCATAATGCCATGCATCTTCACACCATTGATGTACTCCGTAGTTACTAGTTACAGTGGAGTGAAATTGTGGCAGTGTTACTTACCATGACTAGTATTCATGCACTGGAATATCGAGTTGTTATCTTAAATTGTAACTCCTTGGACTCAAATCTGAACACATTTTCGGATATGTTGATGGAGACTATTAGTATATTGCGTGTGTTTCAGAGTCGTTTGAGTCAAAATACGAATTTGGCATGAGGGAAGCTAGAGGCCAACTCTGCCAGCACAGTGCCTGGACGATGTCGAGCTTTGGATTTTGATCTCATGGCTGTGAAGGAAAGCATGGTTGAATTTTTGTTCTTTTCAGAGGATTTTTGTCTGTAATGTGAGTTTGATTTGATGATTTGATCACATGCCGTAGCTTGTCTGTGCTGCTAGTGTTTTTAACTCTTGATTATTTTTTTGGTCTTCATGTTTTCCATGATGGATCAGTTGATCAATAAAAATATATTTCTACAATGGATTTAAACTTTCTTACTATGCTTTTTTCCCTTGCAAAAACTTTGTACTTCATGAGAATGGTGCTTTCACTTAAGAAATGAATATTCTTTTGCAATATGTAATGATATAAACGGTTGTGAGGGTCCATTTGTTAGAAAGATCAAATGGATGGCCGATGTTAAGGTACATGTATGAAGATCTTGCGGCTGAAATCTGTCGATGGCCTATGCTAAAGTACACGGTGTCTATTGAGAACCGAAACAGTGGTACATTCTCCTTCCTGTGAGGTTAAGGGTTTTTCCTAACCAAGGGATTTCTTAACCGAAATAGTGGTAGGATTATTTTTTCTAATTCGTGAACATGTGTGTTGAAATAGATGAAACCAACAAGGATATGTTTAGTTCTAATAAAACAGTGACCATATATATATTTGGAAATGCTAAAAAACTGACGTTAGACTTTTGAGCATGGCAAACAAAATGTTTTTTTATGATAAATTATGTGTCGCGAGCATTTTTAAGCATGAAAAATCTAACGTTTTTTAGGCGAATTACACTCAATTTGCCATAAAAAATGTTTGGTTTGCCATGCTTAATAAGCTGACGTCCTTCATCCGTGCTTCGACGGTGCTTCGGTGGGCTGGCTTGGTGATTTAGCATGACTTAATTTCCATGCCAAAAGCTTATACGCTAAATAATCCGAAGGAGGAGTACATTTCCCCTTTCCCTTTATATATTGACGGTTATTGTGTGTTTGGATTGTGTCCTCGTTGAAAAATGCCTGGCCTGGAGCGTGCCTGAAAAGTGCCTGGCTTGTGTTTGGTTGCTACCCTGGAGAATTCTCTTTTTTAGGAAATTCGCTAGGTTGCTTAAGAAAACAAAGAACTACTCTCCCCACAGCTCCCATCCCTCGTTCCACCGGCCCCGACCTCGACCTCGACCACACTCTTCTGCTTCCCCAGGTCTTCCAATCCACCAGCCTCTCCGCCGCGAAACCCTAGCCCCCCTGAGCCACCCCCCGTCGAGGCCGCTGGCGGATGGCGAAGGCGTGACCGGCGCGGACAGCACCCCGTTCCCGCCCTCAGCCCCGCATCTGATGTTCCTCTCCCGCATCGTCCTGCGCGACCTGGACTCCATCGACTCCCCCGCCTCCATGGCGACCTCCAAGAAGGTGGTGACGCGCGACGAGTGGGAGCGCAAGCTCCGCGACGTCAAGATCCGCAAGGAGGACATGAACCGCCTCGTCATGAACTTCCTCGTCACCGAGGGCTTCGTCGACGCCGCCGACAAGTTCCGCGTCGAGTCCGGCACCCAACGTACCGTCCCATGAGTCGAGAATCATTCATCTCTCGTGATGCTCGGGGTATGTGGACACTGAATCGGCGTTTCTGCGGTTTTGTTTGCAGCGGACATCGACCTGGCCACCATCACGGATCGGATGGAGGTGAAAAAGGCGGTTCAGTCAGGGAATGTCCAGGAGGCAATCGAGAAGATCAACGATCTTAACCCCACGGTTCGGTTCTGTCGCCTCGCAATTTTAGTTTGGATTTGGAAATTGGACTGTCAGGAAAGTTAGGATGGATGAGGACGATAATGGTCCTGCTGTCCTGATATTTCGCTGTATATATGAGGACCTTGTGGTAGCTGACAATGCGAACAATATGGAAATATGCCAGGCAATTTGAATTAACTAATATATTTTGAACTAGAAACTTATTGCTCTTCAGATTACCAGTCTTTGTTTGGATTTTTGGATACAACTAATTGTACAAAGAAGAGAAGGGAGCTTCCAACTGAACGGATTGCACAATTTTCTCATATAACCCTAAAACTGTATGCCAGTTTCATGGTTGGAACTTAGAACCTGGTACTTTAACAACAACAACAACAACAACAAAGCCTTTAGTCCCAAACAAGTCGGGGTAGGCTAGAGGTGAAACCCACAAGATCTCGCAACCAACTCATGGCTCTGGCACATGGATATCAAGCTTCCACGCACCCCTGTCCATAGCTAGCTCTTTGGTGATACTCCAATCCTTCAGGTCTCTCTTAACGGACTCCTCCCATGTCAAATTCGGTCTACCCCGCCCCCTCTTGACACTTTCCGCACGTTTTAGCCGTCCGCTATGCACCAGAGCTTCTGGAGGCCTGCGCTGAATATGCCCAAACCATCTCAGACGATGTTGGACAAGCTTCTCTTCAATTGGTGCTACCCCAACTCTATCTCGTATATCATCATTCCGGACTCGATCCTTCCTCGTGTGGCCACACATCCATCTCAACATACACATCTCAGCCACACCTAACTGTTAGACATGTCGCCTTTTAGTCGGCTAACACTCAGCGCCAACATTGCGGGTCGAACCGCTGTCCTGTAGAAGTTGCCTTTTAGCTTTTGTGGCACTCTCTTGCCACAGAGAATGCTAGAAGCTTGGCGCCACTTCATCCATCCGGCTTTGATTCGATAGTTGACATCTTCATCAATACCCCCATCCTCCTGCAACATTGACCCCAAATATCAAAAGGTGTCCTTCCGAGGTACCATCTGGCCATTAAGGCTAACCTCCTCCTCCTCACACCTACTAGTACTGAAACCGCACATCATGTACTTGGTTTTAGTTCTACTAAGCCTAAACCCTTTCAATTCCAAGGTTTGTCTCCATAACTCTAACTTCCTATTTACCCCCGTCCGACTATCGTCAACTAGCACCATATCATCCGCAAAGAGCATACACCATGGGATATCTCCTTGTATATCCCTTGTGACCTCATCCATCACCAATGCAAAAAGATAAGGGCTCAAAGCCGACCCCTGATGCAGTCCTATCTTAATCGGGAAGTCATCAGTGTCGACATCATTTGTTCGAACACTTGTCACAACATTATCGTACATGTCCTTATGAGAGTAATGTACTTTGCTAGGACTTTGTGTTTCTCCAAGGCCCACCACATGACATTCTGCGGTATCTTATCATAGGCCTTCTCCAAGTCAATGAACACCATATGCAAGTCCTTCTTTTGCTCCCTATATCTCTCCATAAGTTGTCGTACCAAGAAAATGGCTTCCATGGTCGACCTCCCAGGCATGAAACCAAACTGATTTTTGGTCACGCTTGTCATTCTTCTTAAGCGGTGCCCAATGACTCTCTCCCATAGCTTCATTGTATGGCTCATCAGCTTAATTCCACGGTAATTAGTACAACTCTGAACATCCTCCTTGTTCTTGAAGATTGGTACTAATATACTCCGTCTCCATTCTTCTGGCATCTTGTTTGCCCGAAAAATGAGGTTGAAAAGCTTGGTTAGCCATAGTATCGCTATGTCCCCAAGACCTTTCCACACCTCAATGGGGATACAATCAGGGCCCATCGCCTTGCCTCCTGTCATCCTTTTTAAAGCCTCCTTGACCTCAGACTCCTGGATTCGCCGCACAAAACGCATGCTGGTCTCATCAAAGGAGTCGTCCAGTTCAATGGTAGAACTCTCATTCTCCCCATTGAACAACTTGTCAAAGTACTCCCGCCATCTATGCTTAATCTCCTCGTCCTTCACCAAGAGTTGGCCTGCTTCGTCCTTGATGCATTTGACTTGGCCAATATCCCTCGTCTTCCTCTCTCGGATCTTGGCCATCTTATAGATGTCCCTTTCGCCTTCCTTCGTGCCTAACCGTTGTAGAGGTCCTCATATGCCCAACCCCTTGCTTCACTAACAGCTCGCTTTGCGGCCTTCTTTGCCATCTTGTACTTCTCTATGTTGTCTGCACTCTATCCAAGTATAGGCGTCTGAAGCAATCTTTCTTCTCTTTAATCGCCTTGTGGACATCATCATTCCACCACCGAGTATCCTTATCTTCGCTTCTCCTTCCCCTGGACACTCCAAACTCCTCCGAGGCCACCTTACGAATGCAAGTCGCCATCTTCATCCACACATTGTCCGCATCCCCTCCTTCCTCCCAAGGGCCCTCCTTAATGACCCTCTCCTTGAACGCCTGAGCTACCCCCCCCCCCCCCCCCCCCCCTTGAGCTTCCACCACTTCGTTCTAGCGACTTTGGCACGCTTATCCCGCTGGACACGAATCCGAAAGCGGAAGTCAGCAACCACCAACTTATGCTGGGGTACAACACTCTCTCCAGGTATCACCTTACAGTCTAGGCACACACGCCTATTTTCTCTTCTCGAGAGGATGAAATCAATCTGGCTAGAGTGTTGGCCACTACTAAAAGTCACCAGATGTGATTCTCTCTTTCTAAAGGGGGTGTTAGCTACAATCATGTCGTAGGCTAGAGCAAAGCTTAAGGCATCTTCTCCTTCTTGAGAGGATGAAATCAATCTGGCTAGAGTGTTGGCCACTACTAAAAGTCACCAGATGTGATTCTCTCTTTCTAAAGAGGGTGTTAGCTACAATCATGTCGTAGGCTAGAGCAAAGCTTAGAACCTGGTACTTTAAGCAGAACAATTGCAATCAGACTAGCATATGGCATGGCATTGATTAGTTGTAAACTTTGGGTTCACCATTGTTTAACCCAATGCTGGTGATTGATGAGGTGGCAGCTGATTTCTCATCTTCTCATAAATACCCTGTAGTACAGTGGAGCAGAGTGTTAACCCAATAATGTGTGAGTTATGAGGTTTCTCTTTGAACCATGTTTGTTTTTCTCATTAGAAGTTAGCTCTTTTGTACCAGAAATTAAATCTTTGGTTGGTAGCTAGAAGACCACTCCTGCTCTGTTTTTTTTATCCAATAGGATGCTATCTTGTGTATACTTCTAAGGGAAGTTCTGTGGTAATATAAAACCGGTGTAGGTTTTTTTTTGAGAAAACCCAAATGGCCTTTGCGTTTCATTGCATTGGAAAGAAAGGGAATTTACATCCTCCTAGGAGGCAGGTTTACACAGTTGTCAGATGATCAGTGGACATCCCAGGATGATGGCAAAACGACCCTGAGCCCTTGAGCCCCGGCCTTTGCCCAACATCGGGCCTCGTCCTTGATCCTGTCGACAAGCTCATTGAGCGATGGGCTCACATGGTCAAAAACGCACGCGTTCCTATGCTTCCAGATCATCCACGGCACCAAAAGCGCCATGGATTTCAGCGCCTTGCGGAGCTCTGGCGGTGTAGGGTTTTTATTGTGCATTTTTCACAATTGGGTGTGGCCGCACCCATGTGTATATTTTGAAGTGATTACTCTATAAAGCTTGCCTTAATTAGATTTTGACTTCCTGTCCTGGTTTCAATTTTGATATGCAGATTCTGGATACAAATCCCGAATTATACTTCCATCTCCAGCAGCAAAAATTAATAGAGTTGATTCGTGCGGGGAAGATAAATGAAGCTTTGGAGTTTGCTCAAGAAGAACTTGCACCAAGAGGCGAAGAAAATGTGAGTTGTAGTGTCTCTATTACTTTAGTTAGGACTCAAGAGTTCAAACCAATCTATATTAATCACTACGCACTAATATTTCTTGGCAATACCACTGATATTAAGACCATGTCGTGACATTATTTTTCGTTATTGAAATGTTGCAGCAAACCTTTCTGGAGGAAATAGAGAAAACTGTAGCACTGTTGGTTTTTGAAGATGTAAAAAATTGCCCATATGGTGAACTGTTGGACGTTTCTCAACGCTTAAAGACGGCAAGTGAAGTTAACGCTGCCATTCTCACAAGCCAAAGTCACGAGAAAGGTCAGTAGCATGAGGATGTGAATGTTGTGTACTTGTGATGCCTAATATTTATCCGTTTGTCTATTTCATGATTTAGTGAGACTGAGGTGTACCTGCATCCATGTGACATATGAACAACTGATATCAAATATCTTATTTTAGAATATGCTGCCTTTTGGTAAAAGAATCTGAAACTAACAAATTGTCAGATGCTTGGGAATTAGGAGCGTTGGGAGTTGATCGTAGGTTGTAGCTGTGCTCTACGGGAGGACGAGGCTTGAAGCCTCGTCGCCCCATGGCAGGGAAGAGGAGAGGCGCACAAGGCGCAGGGTAACCAAGTTGCGTTTTTTCTTGCTTGATTCGTTCCTCCACAGGGAGGCAATATAAATAGTCAAGTTACATGACGACTCCTAGTAGAAATAGAAACAGACTCCTACTTGTTTTAGGAACAGTAGGGAAAACCTTCTTTGGGACAAAAAACCCTTCCGTTTCCAAACCTGATACTAATTGATACTAATTTGGACACCCCCTGTCCGCTGGCCTCCTCTCTCTGGTTGTACGTCTCCTATACGTACGCCCCCACATGACACAAGTGTATACCCTATCTAGAACAATGGATAGAAACATGATGCATTTATTCTCATTTTGTACCTCAAAGCAAAGCTAATACTGAATTTTGCCAGAATGTCACATAACTACATATAAATATAAGCAGACATGGCCATGCTCAATACTGGTAACGCTTAAGCTGATCATATGTGATTGGTGATATAAGTAAGAAATACTGATAAGCATGAGTCAGATTATTGCATAGGGCTGCTGCTTGATAATCATTTTGAGAATGTGCCATTGAAAAAAACATGAATTTCAAGGTTAACAGAATGAAAGTTTTGCCTTTTGTGTCTGCTCTTTCAAACTTGCTTCAATCGAAAGTCCTTGATCCTTATGTTTGTTGCATATAACAGATCCAAAGCTCCCCAGTCTGTTGAAGATGTTGATTTGGACTCAAAACCAGCTGAACGAAAAGGCGGCATATCCTCGAATCAACAACTTATCCACCGCCGCACTGGAAGATCCAGCAATATGAGCTGCTGTCCAAAGTGTTGGAGTGTTGACTATGGAGCTTAGGCACCAGCAGCAGCCATGTCTGCATGTACACTATCTGTCGTAGGTCTGTTGTTCGTTTCATCAATGTTCTAGCTTAATGCAAAAAAAAAAAAACCAGATAGATAATCCTGCTCTCTCCTGTCGTATAGGTTGTTCTTGTCATTTTTTTTGAAAACAGAGATAAATGTTGCATTTGATTGTTGTTTACAAACTACTCCCTCCTTCCATCTATATAGGGCCTAATGCGTTTTTTAAGACCGCCTTTGACTATTGACAAGATTAATAGTACATGACATGCACAATGTGAAAATTATATCATTGAAAGCTCCTTTCACACACGAATTTAACGGTGTGCTTTGTGTAAGTTGCATGTCATATATTATTGCTCTAATATTTGGTTAAAATTAGCCTCGAAAAACGCATTAGGCCCTATATAGATGGAAGGAGGGAGTATGTGTTGTTGAATTATTGGGGATAATGTGTTGCACACCATTCATGTGTTCTGCTGGAATGATGCAAAGCAAGGCATCAAGTTCAGCTTGCCTACTGTACAGAAGAATGCTAGTGTTATTAATTTTACTGGTTTCATAGGAATACCATAAGTGAAAAATCATACTAATATTCGAATCTGTACCAAAAACCGTTGAAAGTCAGACGTCGCACATTTTCAAACCGAGGGAGTATCTTATTTGTAGGACCCTGATAAGTGCAACACGTGTGGCATGAAGAAATTTTGACCTGACGTTTTTTTATGACAAGTTTAGTTACCTGAGGATGACAACTTTAGTTGTGAAGCACGGCAACTTTTGGTTTTGAATGGCAAGTTTTAGTTTTTTTGGTTTTTTATGACAATTTTAATTCTAAAAACGTCACTCGTGCCACACTTGTGATCCTTATCATTTGGGTATATTTGAAACAAGTTTTGGATAGTTCGTAGGGCGCTGTGCCACACTTGTGACTCTTATCATTTATCATTTGGGTATATTTGAAACAAGTTTTGGAAAGTTGGTAGGGCGCTGCGATCCTCACTGCCGTCCTCTACGGAGAGCTAGACGCAACTGCAGTGCAGTCTCGCTGCCGCCGCCATGCATGCCGACGCCATTGCCACTACTCATCCATGAGGACCAAGCCCCCGACCTTCTCGGTCACCACCGCGTCGCAGCTCCACGACGCCATCGACCGCCTCCTCCCGCTGCTCCGCGCCGACGCCGCCCACGCCCCGGCCGCGCGCGCGCTCGCCGCGGCCGCCGCCTCGCTCCCGCCCTCCACGCTGCTCTCCAACCGCCTCCTCCACCTCCTCTCCTCCAACGCCGCCTCCCTCCCCGACGCCCTCGCCCTCCTCTCCTCCGCCCCGAGCCCCGACCGCTGCTCCTACAACACCCTCGTCGCCGCGCTCTGCCGCTCGCCGCGCCACCTCGCCTCCGCGCGCGCGCTGTTCGACCGAATGCCCCACAGGGACCACTTCTCCTGGTCCGCCATCGTCTCCGCCTACTCCCGCCACGGCCGGCCCCTCGACGCGCTCGCGCTCTACCGCCGGATGCAGGGGGAGCCCGGGAGCGCCGACGCCGACAACCAGTTCACCGCGTCCAGCGCGCTCGCTGCCGCCACCGCCGCCCGGTGCGCCCGCGCGGGCAGGGAGCTGCACTGCCACGTGGCCAGGAGAGGGATCGGCGCGGGCGATGCCGTCATGTGGAGCGCGCTGGTGGACATGTACGCCAAGTGCGGCCGGTTGGACGATGCCAGGAGGGTGTTCGATGGGATGCTGGTCCGGGACGTCGTCTCCTGGACGGCGATGGTGGAGAGGTACTTTGACGCCGGGCGCGCCGGGGAAGGATTCAGGCTGTTCCTCCAGATGCTGAGAGCCAGAGGTGTTCGACCGAATGAGTTCACGTACGCGGGGGTTCTGCGTGCTTGCGCAGAGCTCGCCGTCGAGAGCCTCGGGAGGCAGGTGCATGGCCGAATGTCAAAGAGCAGCGTCGGCGACTCGTGCTTTGCAGAGAGCGCGCTCCTGCACATGTACTCCAAGTGCGGGGACATGGCCAGTGTGGTGCTTGTATTCGAGGGGATGCCAAAGGCAGACCTGGTGTCGTGGACGGCAATGATCTCTGGCTATGCGCAGAATGGTCAGCCAGAGGAGGCGTTTCGCTACTTCGACATGTTCTTGAGGTCAGGAATTAGGCCTGATCATGTCACGTTCGTTGGTGTTCTCTCTGCTTGTGCTCATGCTGGTCTGGTCGACAAAGGTCTGGAGGTCTTCCATTTGATAAAGGATACGTATGGCATTGCACACACCGCTGATCATTATGCTTGCGTGATCGATCTACTCAGCCGATCAGGTCAGTTTGAACGGGCAGAGGAGATGATCAACAAGATGGCTGTCAAGCCTAACAAGTTCCTGTGGGCATCCTTGCTTGGTGGCTGCAGGATTCACAAGAATGTCCGCTTAGCTAGGCGGGCAGCGGAAGCATTGTTCGAAATAGAACCTGAAAATCCTGCGACCTATGTTACTCTAGCTAATACTTATGCATCGGTCGGTCTGTTTGATGAAGTTGAGGGTGTAAGAAAGATCATGGATGCAAAGGGCATAACGAAAATGCCGGCGTCAAGTTGGATTGAAGTTGGAAGAAGGGTGCACGTATTTCTGGTCGGTGATAAGTCACATCCTCGAACTGAAGAAATCTATGCCCTTCTGAAAAAGCTTTATGGGAAAATGAGGGAAGAAGGGTATGTAGCGGACACCGGATTTGTTCTCCATGATGTTCAAGATGAGCGGAAGGAGCATGACATTGGCTACCACAGCGAACGACTTGCTGTTGCATTTGGGATCATTGCCACTCCTGAGGGTTCCCCTATCAAGGTTTTCAAGAATCTGCGGATATGTGGGGACTGTCACACTGCTATTAAGCTCATATCGCAGATTGCTCAGAGAGAGATCATCGTAAGGGACTCGAATATATTTCATCACTTCAAGAACGGGGTTTGTTCTTGCAGAGACTATTGGTAATCTATGCTGCATATGTGGGTAGGTTTGACTTCTGATATATGGGCAACTATTATCCATTTTTTCATGGCTAAAGTTGATGTGCATCATCTATTGATTTAGCAGCTGGTGTCACATGAGGTTATTTTTTCGAGAAAACCCAAATGGCCTTTACGTTTCATTGCATTGGAAAGAGAGGGAATTTACATCCTCCTAGGAGGCAGGTTTACCTCCTAGGCTCATGAGACTTCTGGTGTCACATGAGGTTATTGCAATCCAGGCTCCAAGACTCCTTATGAAGCTGCTATTAGGAAAATGGCCTCCAAAGTTTGTAGCTCCGATACCTTGGACAATTTTTCTGCTCTGTTCAAAGGCTAAGTTATATACGTACATGTTTGCTTTCTTGTATTATAACATATCTTGTAAAGATGAGCATTTTGTACAACTGGTTTGCTAGAAATGATCAACCAACAATAACCCTGTCTTTGTTTGGCAAATCAGAAGGAAATTATACTTCATAAAGTTGGGTTTAATTTCAGAATTGTGGATGCTCTAAATTTCCGATATGCAAAGTTTCCCTCTTACACGAGCACGCTACCCACAATTATCAGTACATCAGTGAATAACGTGATGCTTTGAAAGGTATAACTCTCATGGTACTCATTTCATACAAAACCGAACCACCGAAGTATAAAAAAATCACTAGAAGAATTGCAAGAGAAACCCAATTGTAAGTCTTTTCTTGAAAACTTGCTGAGGAGGGTAGCTCTCAGTTTAGTCTATACAATGCATTGCCTCCATGAATATGGAATCTGAAAGTGCAGAAAGCTGATTTTTACAGTAACTATAACCATCACGAATTCTTATATTTGTATCTCATTGCGCAACCAATGTAAACCAGCAAATTTACAAAGCTGATCCCTGCCATCAACCAAAAGAACCGGTCAAGATGGCCTTCGTTCAAATTATCCGGGATCCATCCTGCATCTCCTCCTTGAGTTGTAAGGTATGACACCAAGGTCAATATGATTGAGCTTAAATAGCTTCCCACCGTGACCGTAACAAGTGCTAATGCAGCACATAAGCTCCTCATGGCATCTGGGGCCTGACTGTAGAAGAACTCGACTTGACCTATAGCGGTGAAAACCTCGGCAGCACCAGCAAAGCAATACTGTGGTATTTGCCAAAGAATGCTCATTGGAACAGCAACATTCTCATGGATGAGACCCTCAGTCCTGGCAATCTCTAAGCGCTTCAACTCAACAAGAGCTGCAGATACCATTGTCGCAATGGACAGGGCTAATCCAATGCCCATTCGCTGTAGCTCAGAGAAACCCTTTTCCCTTCCAGTGAACTTTCTAGCTATGGGTATGAGGACGCGGTCATAAATTGCAATCCAGATCATGACACTGATTCCGTTGAAAGTAAATAGGGATGCCGGAGGAATATCGAAAGATCCAACCCGTTTGTCAAGAACCATTCCCTGCTCCACGAATACGGAGCTCTGAGCAAATACCGCGCTGAATATGATAGTAGTAGCCCAAACCGGGAACATTCTTACAAGGATCTTCAGTTCTTCCACTTGGGTGACAGTGCATAGCCTCCATGGGTTTGCAGAAAAGTCACTCTTGGCATCAGTAGATGAGATGATGGCAGCCTTGTCAAGGAATCTGTACAAAAGGGAAATCGATGGAATTTTTTAACAGTCATACAGCAAAGTAGTTTTGCACTAACACGAAATCTACCTACAAAAGTAATACACCGGGAGAAAGACAAGTATCACATTGAAAAGCAATAGTCCATCCTTATCCTGAAGTTATATCAGATTGAGCCCTACCACACCAGTAGCACTCATTATACTCCTATTGTATTATGTACCCAGTACCCACCATGAACTAAGGCCATACA
This sequence comes from Triticum aestivum, assembly GCF_018294505.1. Lineage (NCBI taxonomy): Eukaryota > Viridiplantae > Streptophyta > Magnoliopsida > Poales > Poaceae > Triticum > Triticum aestivum. The sequence goes on along the minus strand of NC_057803.1, from coordinate 75,389,679 downwards.
TTTTGGCATGGACGCCCCCTATCCATATTCCTTCTGTTGCATTTAGGTATTCATTTTCTGCAAACCTCAAATTGAAACCTTACTAAAGGTTGTGTCATACTTCAGTGTCTACATTGGTAGTGTAAGTAACCTGTGTTGTTTCATAAATACATCGACAGATGACACTAAAAGTAAAGCAAAGATGCAGGATAAGGATCATTACTCAAGTTCACTTGTGTGCTCCAGCTTCCGGCTTCCCTCTATTGCTGAATTTTGACTATCAACCTCATACAGAAGAGATGCATCGAGTGGCAACTCGATATGCCACTTACGGAATGCTGCGACAACAACCTGGCACACTCTTGTAATTGGACTCCCACCGGGTTTCTGAAATCTGTACATATTTGAGGCTGAAAAGAAGCTTGCAATAGCCAATGCCATAAATACAGTAGGAATGGCAAATCCTATTCCCCAACCTGAGTTATCTTGTATCCAAACAATAACAGTGCCTGATAAGAGTGCACCGACATTTATGCAGAAATAGAACCAGTTGAAGAAGGAACCCTGCTTTACTCTCTCTGTCGGATCACTGTCATCAAATTGATCCGCTCCAAAGGATGACACACAAGGTTTAATGCCTCCAGTTCCTAGGGCAATCATATAGAGACCCAGGAAAAATGTGCCATTCTGAAGTAGGCTTGGTTCTGGACAGACAGATCCTAAACATGAAGGTGGTTGAAGTGCTGGAAATGATGCTGAAATCGTTAAACCAGCCAGACCCTTCAGCAAAAAGGGCGACACATGATTAAAATGGATGATTGAAGATATTGAGATGGACGGATAGATGGATCATTAGAATAAACCTGAATATAACAAAACCCACATGCTCATTATAGTTGTTCAAAAGTAAAAGATATTTTGATTCAAGTACATGGATTCATATACCAGGATGGAGCATTATGGAACAAAGGAAGAAGAGAAAAGTTTGGGTTGCTTTATCTTATACTTACAATGAAATAAATCGATGAGAAAACAGCAATAGTCCAGTACTTTCCCCAATAAGAATCTGCTAGGATGGCTCCAACGAGGGTAGTCAGATAGCATGTCCCTTGCCAAGTGATAACATTTCTTGCAGCTTCAAGATTGCCTTGATGAAGCTTTATTTTCAGATAAGTAACTAGGTTTGTTGCAATTCCATAGTAGGCCAGACGCTCACAACACTCAGTTCCTGTCACCAGACTAGCATCATTGGAAATTGCCAAACATCATGCACAAAAGCCTCAAAAATGTTTTATGCCATATGATCAATAGTTTTTAGGCTAGTTAAAATTGTCTGGTACCATTTAGCTCTAAATAAAGGCTTCTTGAAGCTGCAAGATATAAACTGGCATACTATTATTACTAACAAGCAGTACCCAATAGGTCAAATGTTTAACCATTCATTAAAAATGGATTGAGGGATGTGCTAACTAAGCAAAATAGCTCACCACTACAGTAATGATCTGCTATGAGACTGCAAGGAGCTCTTGAGCAAAATTTGGCGCGATATGGCACTCAATTTGGCACAGAGAAGCATAATTTGGCACTCAATTTGATTTTTTTCTGCAAAACTTTTTGCAAGAATGCAGCTATGGCCAGCCAGTGCCAGCCGAATTGGATGAACCAGCACAAACCGTGTACAGAGGCTCCTATATTGTGTCACCCAATTACGTACCTAGGATGAAGAAGCAGGCTCGCCAGTTGCCCGTGGCGCGCCTCGTCGCAGGACGGCCTTTGATGTCGACGGATCCATCCCCTGTGTAAACACTAGCATCCTGCTAATCAAGAAATGGCAGCACTCAGACCAGACCACCCAAGGACATACCGGGTTGCATCCCATAATTTCTCCAACATGTACAGATAGTAGTATCACTGCTGGGCAGTGCCGCGCGTCAGCCTGTCTCCGGTTTCAGTTTGAACCCAGGAGGGTGGAGGATTTGTCAACTTGCTCTCCTCTCATTCCAGAGAAAAGAAGAGGGTGGGTGACCAGCAGGATAGAACTGGCTAGGATGAAGCTGTGGTCTTCCTGTGGCTCTGCGTAACGAAAATTCAGAGAAGAAGAGGAAAAAAGCAGTGGATTTTATACTACCTGGGAAGGAAGGAGGAGCGGCTCGTGATCCCCGTCCCCTTGGACCAGCAGTCTCCTCTCCTCTGCCGCGTCCATGGAGACGGCGGGTCGCCGTCGCGGAGATCGAATCGGCAGGAGCAAATCAGGAAACTGGGTAGAGGGAGGGCAGTATTGTATTTGCCTATTTGGGCTGGGTTTGACCTCCGAGTCCTGCCTGACTCCTCGAGTGCTTGAGGTTAGAGCTACTACTTTTTTTCTTCTGTGAGAGAGCTTAGAGCTACTAGTAGTTTTTGTTTAGATATTTTTTAGTTTTTTTAGACTATTTTTTAGAATCATTTAGTTTTTTTAATTTTTTGAGACATATTTTGTTTTTTAGTTTTTTTAGACTTTTTTTTAGTGAGGTGCCTGGCCTGGCCCTGAACCTGGTACGTTGGTGTTTGTCATGAACCAAGCCAGTAGCTCACCCGAAAAGATTGCCCTTGCATAAAAAGATAACCCAGAGAGATTGTCCTTCTCGTGCTGTTATTAGGGAAATGCCCTCCAAATTTGTACTAGCTGCTATTATTACCTTTGCACAATGTATCTGCTCTTTTGAAAGATTAAATTGTGTGCACGTGTCTTTTCTAGTATTACCATATTACAGAGAGTTTGCAAGAAATGGTAAAGCAACAGCAATAGAGAATTTATACTGTACTAGTATATCTTTGATTTTGGTTCTAGAGCTTCTCGATTTCTCAGTTGCAGTGTTAGCACTTACATGCATGTGCAACGCATAAATTTCAGAAAACAAATCTTTACGGGTCGCTTTAAGGAATAACAGGATGCTTTTGAACAGGAAAGTATTAAATGTGCATGTACAAAATTGTCTTTGTATAACTCTGGTGTTACAAACTTCATACAAAACACACTCACCAAAGTAATAATTTGTCTAAAATATACATCACTAGAAGAATTGAAGTCCTTTTCTTGAGGACTTTCTGAGAAGGGCAGCTCATGTGATGTCTTGGTCTATACAATGAACTGCTCCCATGAATATGGAATCTGAAATCACAAGAACTTATTCCACAGTAGGTATGCCCATCACACATTTTTTTGGAGAAACCATCACACATTCTTATATTTGTATTTCATCGCACAACTGATGTAAACCAGCAAATTCACAAAGCTGATCCCTGCAATCAACCAGAAGAACCGGTCAAGATGGCCTTCATTCAGGTTATCCGGGATCCATCCAGGATCTCCACCTCGAGTTGTAACATACGACACCATGGTCAGTATGAACGAGCTTAAATAGCTCCCCGCTGAGACCGTGACGAGCGCAAATGCAGCACATAAACTCCTCATGGCATCTGGGGCCTGATCATAGAAGAACTCAAGCTGACCTATATTAGTGAAAACCTCGGCAGCACCAACAAAGAAATACTGCGGTATTTGCCAAAGAATGCTCATCGGAACCACAGCCTTCTCATGGATAAGACCTTCAGACGCGGCAATCTCCAAGCGCTTCAACTCAACAAAAGCTGCAGACACCATTGCAATAATGGACAGCACCAATCCAATGCCAATCCGTTGTAGTTCCAAGAAACCCTTTTCTCTTCCAGTGAACTTTCTGGCTATAGGTATGAGAACACGGTCATAAAGTGGAACCCAGATCATGACACTGATCACGTCAAAGCTCGAGAGGGACGCAGGAGGAACATTAAAAGACCCGACCCGCTTGTCGAGAACCATTCCCTGCTCTAGGAACATGGAGGAGTTCTGAGCGTACACCGCATTGAATATGATAGTAGTTGCCCAGACCGGGAACATTCTTACTAGGATCTTCAGTTCTTCCACTTGGGTGACTGTGCATAGCCTCCATGGGTTTGTAAAGAGGTCACTCTTGGCATCAGTAGATGAGATGATGGCAGCCTTGTCAAGGAATCTATACAAGACAGATTGATGAAATGTTATAACAGTCATTATACAACAAAGATAAGAGTTGCCTACAGAAATAATACACTGGATAAAAAAAGTGACAGTCCAGCCCTATCCTGAAATCTTAGTTATATAACGTTAACATTTTTATACTTGTAAATAAAATATCCGGGAAGGACTTATGAACATGTGTTGCACACATTATTGATACCAGCAGTAATAACTCTGCTTCTATTGTATTATGTACCTAGTACCCACGCGGGAACTACTGTGATGCATATAGTATGATTGCTTGGCTCTACTCATACCATTTTTATTGCATATATTTAGTTTGCACAAGCATCAAATTGAAACCTTACTGAAGGACCTTTTCGAAAATAAGTCTTACTGAAGGTTGTGTCGCAATTCAGTGCCTTCATTAATACCGCAAGTACCTTTTGTTGTTGTATTAATACATTGACATAAAAGTAAGGCAATGATGCAGCATAAGGAAGATAATTACTCAAGTTCACTTGTGTGCTCCAGCTTTCTGCTTCCCTCTATTGCTGAATTTTGACCATCAACTTCATATAAAAGAGCAGTGTCATGTGGCAATTCAACATGCCACTTACGGAATGCTGAGACAACGACCTGACACACTCTTGTGAGTGGACTCCCACCAGGTTTCTGAAATCTATACATATCTGAAGCTGAAAAGAAGCTTGCAATAGCCAATGCCATAAATACAGTAGGAATGGCAAATCCTATTCCCCAACCCGAGTTATCTTGTATCCAAACAATAACAGTGCCTGATACGAGTGCACCGATATTTATGCAGAAATAGAACCAGTTGAAGAAGGAACCCTGCTTTACTCTCTCTGTTGGATCACTGTCATCAAATTGATCAGCCCCAAAGGATGACACACATGGTTTAATACCTCCAGTCCCTAGGGCAATCATATAGAGACCTAGGAAAAATGTGCCATTCTGAAGTAAGCTTGCTTCTGGACAAACAGTTCCTAAACATGAAGGTGGTTGAAGTGCTGGAAGTGATGCTGAAAGCATTAAAACAGCCAGGCCCTTCAGGGAAAAAGGAATACATGATTAATATGGGTGATCGAAGACATTGAGATACACGGATCGATGGTTCACTAAAATCAAACTGTATATAACAAGGCCGACATGTTCATTATATTTACTTAAAAGTAAAAATATTTTGGCTTCAAATGTTAAACTACTCAGAAATTACCAAGTTGAATGTGCAACATTGTTCTATGCCAGGATGGAGCCTTATGGAATAAAGGAGGTAGACAAAAGTTTGGTTAACTTTATCTTGTACTTACGATGAAATAAATTGATGAGAAAACAGCAATAGTCCAGTACTTTCCCCAATAAGAATCTGCTAGGATGGCCCCAATGAGGGGAGAGAGATAGCATGTCCCTTGCCAAGTGGTAACATTTCTTGCAGCTTCAAGATTGCCTTGATGAAGCTTTACTTTGAGATAAGTGACTAGGTTTTTTGCAATTCCATAGTAGGCCAGACGCTCACAACACTCATTTCCTGTCACCAGACTAGTATCATTGGAACTTGCCAAAGCTCATTGCTGTATATACAAAATATGCACAAGAGTCCCCAAATGCTTTGTACCACATGGCTAATAGTGTGCTAGGCAAGCTAAAACAGATTCGTACCATATATCTCTAAATAAAGGATCTTCTAATTCCGATAAAATTCAAATTTTTAGAAGCCGGCATACTATTATACTAACTTACAGGCAGCACCAAATACTTCAAATGTTTAATCGTCCAGAAAAGAACATGTATTGGGGATGTGCATACTAAGGAAAATAGCCCGCTGGTGCAGTAATTATTTGTTATGAAAAAGTAAGGAGTTTCGTCAGTGAACAACTACTTTGCCAAAATTTGTGTGAGACGTCATTCAACATGGATTTTAGCAAACCATGTAAAAGGCCGACATAAGGAAGCAATTTGGCACTCAATTTGATTATTCTTCAAAACTTTTGTAAAACTGCAACTATGGTCAGTGCTAGCTGAAATGGATCAAACAGTCCAAACCGTGTATGAACACCCCTGTATATATATTACCTAGGATGAAGACGCATGCTCGCCAATTGCCTGTGTCGCACCTTGTTGCGGGACGGCCTTTGATGTCAACGGACCCATCACCTGTGTAAAGACTTGCATCCTGCTAATTAAGAAATAGCAGCACTCAGACTCAGTCTTAACCACCTAAGGACATACTGAAAAAGGGGCACCAAGCTGCATCCCTTGATTTACCTAACATGGACAAATAGAAGGGATTATATAGCAATTTCGTACTAAATTCCTGTGAGAAACATTTAACTCCAACTAAGGAGTAAAATATTACTACTATGCATACGAAAAAGTACTGTGCATCAGTCAAATTTTCAGCATCAATGAAGCAGAGGTCAGGAGATAGCATCCAATCCCATCTTGCTGTCTCCAGTTTCAGTTTGGACCCAACCCAAGAGGAGGAAGGATTGATCAGCTCACTCTTAGTCTCTCAAGCAAAAAGAAGGGGACGACCAGATACATACATAGAAGAAAAGTTGAATTCTACAGGCTACAAGCCTACAACTGCCTTAGGATGAACTGTTGTATGCAGTTTGTGCAGTGGAATTTCAGAAAAGAAGAAGAAAAAAGCAGTAAACTTTGCCTGATCCCCATCCTCTTGGAGCAGCAATCTCGTCTCTTGTGCTGCGTCCATGGAGATGGAGGGGCTCCGTCGCGGAGACCGAATCAGCTATTCAACAAGTATTGTGCTGGGTTGACCGGAGGTGGAGAAGTAAGTGCTTATTGTGGTCTTTCGCTGTCAGGCCCTTGTATTTATTTATTTATTTATTTATGTATCACCGTAGTGGGCGTAGAACACTGGAATTTCTCTGTCAGGTAGTACAGCTACAGCACGCCATCCCCTTCCGCTGCTCCATCTCTGTCCTGTTCTGTAAGGGAGTACATTTGTACAGTCTCAAACTTTGAGGTGTTAACTGGAAGAAATAACCGAGGTTTGTCCAATGCAAAGCAGTAGCATTGTGATAGATACATTTGTACACTCTCAAACTTTGCATTAGTAGTACTCTCTCCGTTGCTAAATATAAGTCTTTGGAGAGATTCCACTATGAACCACATACGAAGCAAAATGAGTGAATCTATACTATAAAATGCATCTACATACATCCATATGTGGTCTATAGTGAAATCTTTACAAAGACTTATATTTAGGAAGGGAGGGAGTATATCTGATGCATGAATGCTGAAAGCCTACTGTTATTATATGCTTTAATCTATTTGATTTGATTGATTGATGAAACCGGGTTCTTTACTTTGTGCCTGCTAACTGAGGCATGTCAATGTCTTCCAATGCATCATTTGCTCATATCTGCAATTTGTCCAGTAAGCACAGGTCTACCACTAATGCAAAGCAGTGGCAGCATTGTAATAGTTGTACAATTCATTTTTTTTTAAAAAGGAGGATGACCCTTGGCCTCTGCATCTGGACGATGCATACGGCCACTTTATTAATTATTCTCACAAAACCTTACAAAGTAATACAACAGTAAGCCTAAAGTCGCCGTCTAAGCAACTCTATCCAATTTATGAAGGGGCGCAGAAAGCCTGGGCCTAATACCAAACAGACATCACAGCCAAACCTAACATCTAAGACCTGAGATCCCATCCAGGACGCCTGCCGGGCATGGGTCTCACCGGTCCGGCGTGCACTCAGAGGCCGCCGTCGCCAACTGCCACCGCTCCATCTTCAGAACTGTACTGATGCATCAACCTTGCTTGGTCCAGCTATCGTCGACGCCACCACGGCGCCCAACAGCACCTCCTCCCTGCGCGCAAACAGCTGAGCACGTCGCGGTCGCCACTGATACACCTCAGCACCATGCTGCCAAGTACCACCAGCTGACACAGCTTGAAGTCTTTGAAGATCTGTCGTGCGTAGCACCTGCCGACCAGGCATGACAAGGCATAGCACCTGTCGGTCAGGCATGACTTGACATCTCCACCGAAGCTCCGTGCAAGATGAAGCCGCTCCACCTCCAGCCTCTCTGAACGGGAAGGGAGCACCCCAGGAAGACACGACGAAGAGTTGAGCACCACAGTCACCACGAGAGCCGGACCAGCCGACTGCCATGGCGAAGCGACACCACTAAAGAGAACCGCCGCCATTAGGAACGCCAAGAACGCGTTGCAGCCGTCCCACCTCCCCGCGGACCCAAAGCGGCGCCTTCAAGAAGATGACGGAGCCGGGCACCGCCGCCGCCCAACCAAAGTTGTGGCTTTTCACCCGAGTGCAGGGGGAGGACGAGGGAGAGGGAGTTGGATCTCGAAGCCGTCTTCAAGAAGGAAACAACGCCTGGAGTGCCGCCGGCATCGTGGCCGCCGCAGCCGGCCAAGAAATTACTCAGATCCAGAGCTCCCAACCCCACATCCGCGCAGTCCGCCACCGGATCCGGCCGGACCGATGAGGAGGAAGCAGCAGCACGGGGGCGCCGTCTTCAGATCTGGCGAAGGAGAGCAGCAGGGGATCCCTCCACGCGACGCCCGTGTCCACCACCAACTCGCCGCCTCAAACCCTAGGCCCGAGCCCAAGCGGCGTCGCGGCCGAGGGACTCGCCGCCACCCTCATCGGCGTCCATGCGGGGGACCCGGCGCCTGTCTCCGGCGGTGGCGAGGATAGGAATCGAGAAGGGGAGGAGGCGGACGGGGGGTTGGTCGCCCCTGAGTCGCCCTCGAGAGGGCGACGCAAGGGGAGATTAGTTGTACAATTCATAGTACATAGCGGCAGTGCAATCGTCCAACACTTTGCCTGCCTGCCTGCCTGCCTTCTTGCCAAGGCCCACTTACTTGGCCGCCAGACGAGTCAGGCGGTGCCGCAGTCCATCGCCATCATTCGACTCCTTGATGTTCAGCAGCTCGTCGCAGATGATCCACGGGAAGCTCCAGAACCGCTTCTTCTCCCGCCACCGGTGGTCAGGGTGATAGGTCACGCGGTACCACGCCAACGCCCTCCTCGACGCCTCTGCCTTCGGGCGAGACATGAACCAGCCCCGCGCCTCCTTGTGCAGGCCCTCGACCGAGTCGATGATGCGGTCCTTCATTTGCCGGATGTTGCCTGCTCCAAGGAGATTTTTTAAGACCAGAAGACAACTTGGAAGCCAAGGGAGCATCAGAGGGGAAGCCCATAGGGCCCACAACACACCAGGGCGAGGCAGAGGCCCCTGGCACGCCCTAATGGGTTGTGGGGCCCACGGGGGTCTCCTCCACTGCCTCTCAGCTCTATAAATATGCAAATATTCTAGAAACCCTAGGGGAGTCAACGAAGCACAATTCCAGCCGCCGCTAGTTCTAGAACCACAAGATCCAATCTAGAGCCCTATTCCGGCACTCTGCCGAAGGGGAACACGATTATGGAGGGGTTCATCATCCTCATAGTTGCTCCTCCGATGATGCGTGAGTAGTTCACCATAGACCTCCGGGTCCGTAGGCAGTAGCTAGCTGGCTTCTTCTCTCTTTTTGATTCTCAATACAATGTTCTCCTCGTTGTTATTAGAGATCTATTTGATGTAGTGATTTTTTGCGGTGTGTTTGTTGGGATCCGATGAAGATTGAGTTTATGATCAGATATATATCCATGAATGTTATTTGAGTTTTCTTTAGTCTCTTATATGCATGATTATTTATAGCCTTGTATTTCTTCTCTGAATCTTTGGTTTAGTTAGGACTACTAGATCGATTTTTCTTGCAATGAGAAGAGGTGCTCTGTGATTGGTTCGATCTTGCGATGTCCTCACCCAGTGACAGAAGGGATAGCGAGTCACGTATGTATCGTTGCTAATAAGGGTAAAAAGTTGGGTATATTCCTACATGAATAGATCTTGTCTACATCATGTCATCGTTCTTATTGCATTACTACGTTTACCCATGAACATAATACACTAGATGCATGCTGGATAGCGGTTGATACGTCTCCAACGTATCTATAATTTTTTATTGCTCCATGCTATATTATCTATTGTTTTAGACATTACTGGGCTTTATTTTCCACTTTTATATTATTTTTGGGACTAACCTATTAACCGGAGGCCCAGCCCAGAATTGCTGTTTTTTGTCTGTTTTAGGGTTTCGAAGAAAAGGAATATCAAACAGAGTCCAAACGGAATGAAACCTTCGGAAACATGATTTTCTCATCAGATAAGATCTAGGAGACTTGGACCCCCCATCAAGAAAGCCACGAGGCGCTCACGAGGGTAGGGGCGCGCCCCCCCTAGGGCGCGCCCCCTGCCTCGTGGGCCCCTCGAAGCTCCACCGACCTACTTCTTCCTCCTATATATATCCACGTACCCCCAAACGATCGGGGATGGAGCCAAAAACCTAATTCCACCGCCGCAACTTTCTGTATCCACAAGATCCCATCTTGGGGCCTGTTCCGGAGCTCCGCTGGAGGAGGCATCGATCACGGAGGGCTTCTACATCATCATCCAAGCCCCTCCGGTGAAGTGTGAGTAGTTTACTTCAGACCTACGGGTCCATAGCTAGTAGCTAGATGGCTTCTTCTCTCTTTTTGGATCTCAATACAATGTTCTCCCCCTCTCTCGTAGAGATCTATTCGATGTAATCTTCTTTTTGCGGTGTGTTTGTTGAGACCGATGAATTGTTGGTTTATGATCAAGTCTATCTATGAATAATATTTGAATCTTCTCTGAATTCTTTTATGTATGATTGGTTATCTTTGCAAGTCTCTTCGAATTATCAATTTGGTTTGGCCTACTAGATTGGTTGTTCTTGCCATGGGAGAAGTGCTTAGCTTTGGGTTCAATCTTGCGGTGTCCTTTCCCAGTGACAGAAGGGGCATCAAGGCACGTATTGTATTGTTGCCATCTAGGATAACAAGATGGGGTTTTTATCATATTGCATGAAACTATCCCTCTACATCATGTCATCTTGCTTAAGGCTTTACTCTGTTTTTAACTTAATACTCTAGATGCATGCTGGATAGCGGTCGATGAGAGGAGCAATGGTAGTAGATGCAGAATCGTTTCGGTCTACTTGCCTCTGACGTGATGCCTATATACATGATCATACCTAGATATTCTCATAACTATGCTTAATTTTGTCAATTGCTCAACAGTAATTTGTTCACCCACCGTAGAATACTTATGCTCTTGAGAGAAGCCACTAGTGAAACCTATGGCCCCCGGGTCTCTTTCTCATCATATCAATCTCCATCACTTTAATATTGCTTTGCTTTTACTTTGCTTTTACTTTATTTACTTTGCATATCTATACCAAAAATACCAAAAAAAATTATTTATCATCTCTATAAGATCTCACTTTCGTAAGTGACCGTGAGGGGATTGACAACCCCTAAGACCATTGGTTGCATTGAGCTATTGTTTTTCTGTAGGTACGAGGGACTCGAGCATAGCATCCTACTGGATTGATACCTTGGTTCTCAAAAACTGAGGGAAATACTTACGCTACTTTGCTGCATCACCCCTTCCTCTTCGGGGAAATCCAACACAGTGCTCAAGAGGTAGCAAGAAGAATTTCTGGCGCAAGTACCCATCACAATCCCTAAGTATTTTCCTCCCGCTAAGATCATCTCTCTTAGAAATGATATTATGAATTTTAAACAACTTGATCATGAACATGTTGCACATGTTTGGGAGAGAATGAAATTAATGATACGTAATTGCCCTACTCATGGTATGAATTTGTGGATGATTATACAAATTTTTTATGCCGGATTGAATTTTGCTTCTAGAAATCTTTTAGATTCGGCCGCGGGAGGCGATTTTATGGAAATCACTTTAGGAGAATATACTAAACTTCTAGATAATATTATGGTTAATTATTCTCAATGGCATACTGAAAGATCTACTAAAAAGGTGCATGCGATAGAAGAAATTAATGTTTTGAGTGGAAAGATGGATGAACTTATGAAATTATTTGCTAATAAGAGTGTTTCTTCTGATCCTAATGATGTGCCCTTGTCGACTTTGATTGAGAATAATAATGAATCTATGGATGTGAATTTTGTTGGTAGGAACAATTTTGGTAACAACGCGTATAGAAGAAAAACTTGAATTGGAAGTTTCTATCCCTAGAAAACTTCTTGATGAGTGGGAACCAACTATTAAAATTAAAATTAAAAATTATAAGTTTTATGCTTTGTGTGATTTGGGTGCTAGTGTCTCTACTATTCCCAGAACTTTATGTGATTTACTAGATTTTCGTGATTTTGATGATTGCTCTCTAAACTTGCATCTTGCGGATTCAACTATTAAGAAACCTATTGGAATAATTAATGATGTTCTTTCAAATAGGAATTATGTGCTCATAGATTTTATCATTCTTGATATAGATTGCAATCCTTCTTGCCCTATTATTCTTGGTAGACCTTTCCTTAGAACGGTTGGTGCAATTATTGATATGAAGGAAGGGAATATTAGATTTCAATTTCCATTAAAAAAGGGCATGGAACACTTCCCTAGAAAGAAAATAAAATTACCATATGAATCTATCATGAGAGCCACTTATGGATTGCCTACCAAAGATGGCAATACTTAGATCTATTCTTGCTTGTTATGCCTAGCTAGGGGCGTTAAACGATAGCGCTTGTTGGGAGGCAACCCAATTTTATTTTTATTCCTTGCTTTTTGCTCCTGTTTAGTTATAAATAAATTATCTAGCCTCTGTTTTGGTTGTGTTTTTGTGTTTAATTAGTGTTTGTGCCAAGTAAAACCGTTGGGAAGACTTGGGGAAAGTCTTGTTGAACTTGCTGTAAAAAACAGAAACTTTAGCGCTCACGAGAACTGCTGTCATTTTTATTTGGAAAGTGCTATTTAGTTAATTCTTTTTTCAGATGATTAACAGATAAATTCCTCACGTCCAGCAATTTATTTTATAATTTTTAGGGTTCCAGATCTTGCTCTAGCTACAGATTACTACAGACTGTTCTGTTTTTGACAGATTCTGTTTTTCGTGTGTTGTTTGCTTATTTTGATGAATCTATGGCTAGTAAAATAGTTAAAAATCCATATAGAAGTTGGAATACAGTAGGTTTAACACCCATATAAATAAAGAATGAGTACATTATATTACCTTGAAGTGGTCTTTTGTTTTCTTTCGCTAACAGAGCTCACGAGTTTTCTACCTTAAGTTTTGTGTTGTGAAGTTTTCAAGTTTTGGGTAAAGATTTGATGGATTATGGAACAAGGAGTGGCAAGAGCCTAAGATTGGGGATGCCCATGGAACCCCCAAGATAATCTAAGGACACCTAAAAGCCAAAGCTTAGGGATGCCCCGGAAGGCATCCCCTCTTTTGTCTACTTCTATCGGTAACTTTACTTGGAGCTATATTTTTATTCACCACATGATATGTGTTTTGCTTGGAGCGTCTTTTATGATTTGAGTCTTTTCTTATTAGTTTACCACAATAATCCTTGCTGTACACACCTTTTGAGAGAGCCATACATGATTTGGAATTTGATAGAATACTCTATGTACTTCACTTATATCTTTTGAGCTTTATAGTTTTGCTTTAGTGCTTCACTTATATCTTTTAGAGCACGGTGGTGGATTTGTTTTATAGAAACTATTGATCTCTCATGCTTCACTTATATTATTTTGAGAGTCTTAGTAACATGGTAATTTGCTTAAAATCCTAATATGCTTGGTATGCCAGATTAATAGTAAAATTTTCGTATGAGTGTGTTGAATACTAAGAAGAAATTGATGCTTGATAATTGTTTTGAGATATGAGGATGGTGATATTAGAGTCATGCTAGTTGAGTAGTTGTGAATTTGAGAAATGCTTGTGTTAAAGTTTGTGATTCCCGTAGCATGCATGTATGGTGAACCGTTATGTGATGAAGTCGGAGCATGATTTATTTATTGATTGTCTTCCTTATGAGTGGCGGTCGGGGATGAGCGATGGTCTTTTCCTATCAATCTATCCCCCTAGGAGCATGCGCGTAATACTTTGCTTTGATAACTTCTAGATTTTTGCAATAAGTATATGAGTTCTTTATGACTAATGTTGAGTCCATGGATTATACACACTTTCCTTCCTTCCACCATTGCTAGCCTCTCTAATACCGCACACTTTTCGCCGGTATTATACACCCACCAAATACCTTCCTAAAAACAGCCACCATACCTACCTATCATGGCATTTCCATAGCCATTTTGAGATATATTTCCATGCAACTTTCTACCGTTCCGTTCATTATGACACTGTGATGACTAAAGTCGGGTTGGCTCGAGGAGTACCCGTGGTTGATTCACGAATTGGGGGCTGGAAGGACATACTTTCCCGACAGCCCTCTATGTGGATCTTTGTGGCGAAGCGACAGGGCAGGTTGATACCACCTAGGAGAGAGGTGGGCCTGGCCTTGGTCGGCGTTCGCGGTTATTTCAAGATAACACGTTTAACGAGATCTTGGTATTTGATCTGAGTCTGGCCACTGGCCTATATGCACTAACCATCTACGCGGGGACAGTTATGGGCACTCGATGTTGTGGTATCAGCCGAAGCCTTCGTGACGTCAGCGACTGAGCGGCGCGCGCCGGATTGGACTGGAACGCCTGATAGGCTAGGTCTGCTTCCGGCCGCGTTCGCAACATGCAGGTGTGCAAAGGGCGATGGGCCCAGACCCCTGCGCCATAGGATTTAGACCGGCGTGCTGACCTCTCTGTTGTGCCTAGGTAGGGCTGCGACGTGTTGATCTACCGAGGCCGGGCATGATCCAGAAAAGTGTGTCCGGCCAAATGGGATCGAGCGTGTTGGGTTATGTGGTGCACCCCTGCAGGGAAGTTAATCTATTCGAATAGCCATGATTTTCGGTAACAAGATGACTTGGAGTTGTACCTTGACCTTATGACAACTAGAACCAGATACTTAATAAAACACACCCTTACAAGTGCCAGATACAACCGGTGATCGCTCTCTCACAGGGCGATGAGGGGAGGATCATCAGTTAGGATTATGCTACACGATGTTACTTGGTGAACTTACCATTTACTCTTTTCTCCTGCTGCAAGATGGAGGTTACCAGAAGCGTAGTCATCGAAAGGATTAGCTATCCCCCTTATTCCGGCATTCTGCAGTTCAGTCCACATATGATACCCTTATTCCATTTGATACCAATGCATACATATGTAGTGTAGCTCCTTGCTTGCGAGTACTTTGGATGAGTACTCACGGTTGCTTTGCTCCCTCTTTTCCCCCTTTCTATACCCGATTGCTGCGACCAAACATTGGAGCCTAGGAGCCAGATGCCATTGTCGATGATGACTACTACTACTCGGGAGGTGCTGATGACCCACAAGTATAGGGGATCTATCGTAGTCCTTTCGATAAGTAAGAGTGTCGAACCCAACAAGGAGCAGAAGGAAATGATAAGCGGTTTTCAACAAGGTATTCTCTGCAAGTATTGAAATAAGTGGTAACAGATAGTTTTGTGACGGGATAAATTGTAACGAGCAACAAGTAAAAAAAGTAAATAAGGTGCACCAAGGTGGCCCAATCCTTTTTGTAGCAAAGGACAAGCCAGAACAAACTCTTATAATAGGAAAAGTGCTCCCGAGGACACACGGGAATATCATTAAGCTAGTTTCCATCACGTTCATATGATTCGCGTTCGATACTTTGATAATTTGATATGTGGGTGGACCGGTGCTTGGGTGCTGTTCTTACTTGAACAAGCATCTCACTTATGATTAACCTCTATTGCAAGAATCCGCAACTACAACAAAAGTATTAAGGTAAACCTAACCATAGCATGAAACATATGGATCCAAATCATCCCCTTACGAAGCAACACATAAACTAGGGTTTAAGCTTCTGTCACTCTAGCAACCCATCATCTACTTATTACTTCCCAATGCCTTCCTCTAGGCCCAAATAATGGTGAAGTGTTATGTAGTCGACGTTTACATAACACCACTAGAGGCTAGACAACATACATCTTATTAAAATATCAAACGAATACCAAATTCACATGACTACTAATATCAAGACTTCTCCCTTGTCCTCGGGAACAAACATAATTACTCACAAAGCATATTCATGTTCATAATCAGAGGGGTAATGATATGCATATAGGATCTGAACATATGATCTTCCACCAAATAAACCAACTAGCATCAACTACAAGGAGTAATCAACACTACTAGCAACCTACTAGCACCAATCCCGGACTTTGAGACAAGAATTGGATACAAGAGATGAACTAGGGTTTGGAGATGAGATGGTGCTGGTGAAGATGTTGATGGAGATTGCCCTCTCCTGATGAGAGGAGCGTTGGTGATGACGATGGTGATGATTTCCCCCTCCCGGAGGGAAGTATCACCGGCAGAACAGCTCTGTCGGAGCTCTAGATTGGATCCGCCAAGGTTCCGCCTTGTGGCGGCGGAGTCTCATCTCGAAAAGTTCCTTCCTATTTTTTTCTCATCGAAAGACCTCATATAGGAGAAGATGGACGTCGGAGAGCCACTAGGGGGCCCACGAGGTAGGGGGGCACGCCCTAGGGGGGTGGGGCGCCCCCACCCTCGTGAGCAGGGTGTGGGCCCCCTGGCCTTCATCTTTGGCGAGGATTTTTCTTTATTTATTTTAAGATGTTCCGTGGAGTTTCAGGACTTTTGGAGTTGCGCAGAATAGGTCTCTAATATTTGCTCCTTTTCCAGCCCAAAAAAAATTCCAGCTGCCGGCATTCTCCCTCCTTATGTAAACCTTGTAAAATAAGAGAGAATAGCCATAAGTATTGTGACATAAAGTGAAATAATAGTCCATAATGCAATAAATATCGATATAAAAGCATGATGCAAAATGGACATATCAACTCCCCCAAGCTTAGACCTCGCTTGTCCTCAAGCGAAAAGCCGATAACAATAAATATGTCCTCATGTTTAGAGGTAGAGGCGTCGATAAAAATAAAATACGGACATGAAGGCATCATGATTATTCTCATAACAGCAACATATATAGATTTTGTCATATGATTACTTATGTTCAAGTGATGATCTATTCACAATGCAAAAGTATAAATCATAAACCTTATTGGGCTCCAACAAACTATAATCTCAGTCATTGAAGCAATTGCAATTTATCATAACATCCGAAAGAGTCTATGTCAGAGCTAAAAAGCAAGTCCACATACTCAACTATCATTTAGTCCTCCATAATTGCTAACACACACGCAATACTTGTGGTTACAGAGTTTTAATCGGACATAGAGAAAGATAGGGGCTTATAGTTTTGCCCCACAACCTTTTACCTCAAGGGTAATGTCAACAATAATGGTTCATGCTCCCCTACATCCAATTAGATATATATATCATGTTCTTTCCAACATGCTGAGCTTGCCAAAGGATAAAATGAAAAAGAAAAGGTGAAGATCACCATGACTCTTGCATAAGGTAGAAGATAATAATAAAGGATAGGCCCTTCGCAGAGGGAAGCAGAGGTTGCCATGCGCTTTTATGGTTGGATGCATAAAATCTCAATGCGAAAGAACGTCACTTTATATTGCCCCTTGTGATATGAACATTTATTATGCAGTCCGTCGCTTTTATTACTTCCACATCACAAGATCGTATAAAGCTTATTTCTCCCACACCAATCAATCATACATATTTAGAGCATTTTTTATTGCTTTGCACCGATGACAACTTACTTGAAGGATCTTACTCAATCCATAGGTAGATATGGTGGACTCTCATGGCAAAACTAGTTTAAGGGTATTTGGAAGCACAAGTAGTATTTCTACTTGGTGCTGAGAATTTGGCTAGCATGAGGGGGAAAGGCAAGCTCAACAAGTTAGAGGATCCATGACAACATACTTTATCTCAGATATAAGAAAGACATAACTCATTACGTTGTCTTCCTTGTCCAACATCAACTCTTTGGCATGTCATATTTTAATGAGTGCTCCCAATCATAAAAGATGTCAATGATAATATATCTATATGTGAAAACCTCTCTTCCCTTATTACTTCCTATTAATTGCAACAATGACCAAAGCTATGTCTGCCAACTCCCAACAACTTTTAATCATCATACTCTTCCTATGTGAAGTCATTACTCTCAATAAGATCAATATGAACTTTTTGTTTCTTTTTATTCTTTTCTTCTTTCTTTTATTCATCCAAGATCATGGCAAAATAATCAAGCCCTTGACTCAACACTAATCTTTATTATATATAGCTCACGGACTCGAGTACAAAGAGAGATCATAAAGCAAAACTCAAAACTAGATCATGCCATAAACTTTATTCTACTAGATCAAGATACTACTAATAGGATCGAACTAAGAAAAACGGTAAAGATAGGAGTTGTGATTGAGATACGATACCGGGGCACCTCCCCCAAGCTTGGCAGTTGCCAAGGGGAGTGCCCATACCCATGTGATTATATCTCCTTCTTTGTTGTCGGTGTAATATTCTTGGCGATGATTCCCCTCAGGATGCGGTTCTCCTCCTCGAGCTTATCGACTTGCTGTTTGAGGTCCATTATTTCCTTACGAAGCTTTCCTATGACAGCTAAAGCTCCTTGCACCCAAGGGTGTTGCATAGCTGCGGGAGAACAAGTGACACTCCTCTTCATATTTTCATAAGAAAGAAATCTAACATTAGAAGGGATAACCGAGTTTGGAATAGCTGAGCTCTGTAGTTCCCCCATCGTGAACCCAGCTCGGAGGCGAGAGGTGACTTTTCGATCCTCCATGGCATCTACTCTAATCAAGTCAGCCTCCATCTCATCCTCCGTTGCTGGCCCGAAGTGGTCAGCGTCACTGTTTGCCCTTGGTTCCGGTGCCGGATTAGATACTCGGCTCTCCCCGATTGATTCTTGAGAAGACATCTTGCTCTAATCTGCAGCAGCAATAGCTCGAAAACAAAAACAGAGGAGACTTGTGTGATACGGGAGTCAAAACCTTCGGGAGAATATATAATGAATTTTTACCGACCAAAATACGTATCGTGTAAGAAAACGGAGTCCGGAAGGCACCGAGGTGCTCACGAGGTAGGGGGGCGCGCCCAGGGGGGCAGGGCGCGCCCACCACCCTTGTGGGGCCCTCGTGTCCTTCCCGGACTGCTACTTATTTTTCTATTTTTCTAAATATTCCAAAACGGAGAAATATTGCCTTGAAAATTGTTTTGGAGTCGGTTTACTTACCGTACCACATACCTATTCCTTTTCGGAGTCTGAAACGTTCCGGAAAGTGTCCTTTATGTATTCCTCCGGGGTTATGGTTTCAATAATATTGGTTTCAACATTTATGGGATTACCTGAGATATGATGTTTAATTCTTTGACCGTTTACCACCTTCGGATTTGTGCCCTCGAAGTTGTTGATTTTTATGGCACCGGAACGATAGACCTCTTCGATAACATAAGGGCCTTCCCATTTAGAGAGAAGTTTCCTTGCAAAAAATCTTAAACGAGAGTTGTATAGCAATACATAATCACCTACATTAAACTCACGCTTTTGTATCCTTTTGTCATGCCATCTTTTAACTTTTTCTTTAAACAACTTGGCATTTTCATATGCTTGGGTTCTCCATTCATCGAGTGAGCTAATATCAAATAACCTCTTCTCACCGGCAAGTTTAAAATCATAGTTGAGCTCTTTAATAACCCAATACGCCTTATGTTCTAGTTCGAGAGGTAAGTGACATGCTTTTCCATAAACCATTTTATACGGAGACATACCCATAGGATTTTTGTATGTAGTTCTATAAGCCCATAATGCATCATCAAGTTTCTTGGACCAATTCTTTCTAGACCTATTAACAGTCTTTTGCAAAATTAATTTGAGCTCTCTATTGCTCAACTCTACTTGACCACTAGACTGTGGGTGATAAGGAGATGCAATTCTATGATTAACATCATATTTAGCAAGCATTTTACGGAAAGCACCATGAATAAAGTGTGAACCACCATCAGTCATTAAATATCTAGGGACTCCAAACCTCGGGAAAATAACTTCCTTAAGCATTTTAATAGAAGTGTTATG
Source organism: Triticum aestivum (assembly GCF_018294505.1). NCBI lineage: Eukaryota > Viridiplantae > Streptophyta > Magnoliopsida > Poales > Poaceae > Triticum > Triticum aestivum. The sequence goes on along the minus strand of NC_057803.1, from coordinate 75,369,629 downwards.
ATCAGCACTACTAGTTGGAATAGCTTCTACCCACTTAGTAACGTAATCAACACTACTAGGCCGAGAAATTTTTGAAAAGTCCTTAATGAACCTTCTATGAAATCCGGCGTGACCAAGGAAACTTCTTATACCTTTGATGTCCTTGGGACATGGCATCTTTTCAATAGCATCAACCTTGGCTTTATCAACTTCAATACCTCTTTCATAAACTTTATGCCCCAAGATAATACCTTCATTAACCATAAAGTGGCACTTTTCCCAATTCAAGACAAGATTAGTTTCTTCACATCTCTGCAAAACTCAATCAAGATTGCTCAAGCAATCATCAAAATAAGAACCATAGACGGAAAAGTCGTCCATGAAAACCTCACAAATCTTTTCACAAAAGTCAGAGAATATAGCCCTCATGCATCTTTGAAAGGTAGCAGGTGCATTACATAAACCAAAAGGCATACGTCTATAAGCAAAAGTACCAAAAGGGCATGTAAAAGTAGTCTTTGATTGATCTCTAGCCGACACAGGTATTTGAGAGAAACTAGAATAACCATCTAGAAAGCAATAGTGTGTATGTTTGCATAATATTTCTAGCATTTGATCAATAAAAGGTAAGGGGTAACGATCTTTCTTAGTAGCTTTATTTAATTTGCGGAAATCAATTACCATCCTATAACCTGTGATAATTCTTTGTGGAATCAATTCATCTTTATCATTAGGAACAACAGTAATACCTCCCTTCTTAGGGACACAATGGACAGGACTTACCCACTCGCTATCAGCAACGGGATAGATTATACTTGCCTCCAGAAGCTTGGGTATTTCTTTTCTTACCACTTCTTTCATTTTAGGATTCAGACGTCGTTGAGGATCACAAACTGGTTTGGCATCTGCTTCCAAATTTATTTTATGTTGACATAGAGTGGGACTAATGCCCTTAAGATCATCAAGTGTATATCCAATAGCAGCACAGTGCTTCTTCAGAGTTTTCAATAATCTTTCTTCTTCATGCTCTGAAAGGTTAGCACTAATAATAACAGGATATATCTTCTTTTCATCAAGATAAGCATATTTAAGATTATCAGGCAAAGGTTTAAGCTCAAACACGGGATCACCCTTGGGTGGAGGAGGATCCCCTAAAATTTCAACAGGCAAATTATGTTGCAGAATAGGTTCCTGTTCAAAGAATACTTCATATATTTCCCTTCTTTCATTCATGAACATATCATTTTCATGGTCTAGCAAATAGTGTTCTAAAGGATCACTAGGAGGTACGGCAATAGAAGCAAGACCAATAATTTCATCCTTACTAGGTAATTCTTCCTCACGATGTTGTTTGCTAAATTTAGAGAAATTAAACTCATGAACCATATCATCCAAGCCAACAGTAACACCATACTTTGTGCAATCTATGGTAGCATTGACAGTATTTAAGAAGGGTCTACCAAATATAATGGGACAAAAGCTATCTTGTGGGGAACCAAGAACAAGAAAATCAGCAGGATATTTAGTTTTCCCACACAAGACTTCAACATCTCTAACAATTCCCATTGGTGAAATAGTATCTCTATTAGCAAGTTTAATAGTAACATCAATTTCTTCTAACTCAACTGGTGCAATGCCACGCATAATTTCTTTGTATAAGTCAATAGGTATTGCACTAGCACTAGCACTCATATCACATAAGCCATGATAACAATGATCTCCTATTTTAACAGAAATAACAGGCACGCCTACCATAGGTCTATATTTATCTTTATCACATGGTTTAGCAATTCTAGCAGTTTCACCTTTGAACTGAATAACATGCCCATCAATATTATCAGATAAGAGATCTTTAAAAATAGCAATATTAGGTTCTACTTTAACTTGCTCAGTAGGTGTATAAGTTCTAATATTGCTTTTACAAACAACAGTTGAAGCTTTAGCATGATCCTTTATTCTAACAGGGAAATGTGGTTTCTCAACATAAGAAGTAGGAACAATAGGATCATTATAAGTGACAGTCTTTTCTTCAACTTTAATAGGTGCAGCTACTTTTACTTCTATGGGAGGATGATATTTAAACCACTTCTCCTTAGGGAGATCAACATAAGTAGCAAAAGATTCACAGAAAGAAGCTACTATCTCAGAGTCAAGTCCATATTTAGTGTTAAACTTACGGAAAATATCGGTATCCATAAAAGATTTAACACAATCAAACTTAGGTGTCATACCTGACTCCTTACCTTCCTCGAGGTCCCAATCTTTAGAGTTGCGTTTAATTCTATCCAATAAATTCCATCTGAATTCACTAGTCTTCATCATAAAATAGCCAGCACAAGAAGTATCGAGCATGGTGCGATTTGATACGTCTCCGTCGTATCTACTTTTCCAAACACTTTTGCCCTTGTTTTGGACTCTAACTTGTATGATTTGAATGGAACTAACCCGGACTAACGCTATTTTCAGCAGAATTGCCATGGTGTTGTTTTATGTGCAGAAAACAAATACTCTCGGAATGACCTGAAACTCCACGGAACATCTTAGAAAAAAAAATAAAAAATCCTCACCAAAGATGAAGACCAGGGGACCCACACCCTTCTCACGAGGGTGGGGGGCGCGCCCCCTACCTCGTGGGCCCCTGGAGACCCTCCGACGCCAACTCCAACTCTATATATTAGCTTTCATAGAGAAAATAATAGGAGAAAAGAAATCATCGCGTTTTACGATACGGAGCCGCTGCCAAGCCCTAAAACCTCTCGGGAGGGCTGATCTGGTGTCCGTTCGGGGCTCCGGAGAGGGGGATTCGTCGCCGTCGTCATCATCAACCATCCTCCATCACCAATTTCATGATGCTCACCGCCGTGCGTGAGTAATTGCATCGTAGGCTTGCTGGACGGTGATGGGTTGGATGAGATTTGTCATGTAATCGAGTTAGTTTTGTTATGGTTTGATCCCTAGTATCCATTATGTTCTGAGATTGATGTTGCTATGACTTTGCTATGCTTAATGCTTGTCACTAGGGCCCGAGTGCCATGATTTCAGATCTGAACCTATTAGGTTTTCATGAATATATGTGAGTTCTTGATCCTATCTTGCAAGTCTATAGTCACCTACTATGTGTTATGATCCGGCAACCCCGAAGTGACAATAATCGGGACCACTCCCGGTGATGACCATAGTTTGAGGAGTTCATGTATTCACTATGTGTTAATGCTTTGTTCCGGTTCTCTATTAAAAGGAGGCCTTAATATCCCTTAGTTTCCAATAAGACCCCGCTGCCACGGGAGGGTAGGACAAAAGATGTCATGCAAGTTCTTTTCCATAAGCACGTATGACTATATATGGAATACATGCCTACATTACATTGATGAATTGGAGCTAGTTCTGTGTCACCCTATGTTATGACTGTTACATGATGAACCGCATCCGGCATAATTATCCATCACTGATCCGGTGCCTACGAGTTTTCCATATACTGGTTCTCGCTTATTTACTTTTCCGCTGCTACTGTTACAATCACTACAAAATACCAAAAACATTACTTTCGCTGTCTTTACTTTTGTTGCTGCTATCACCACTATCATATTACTTTGCTACTAAACACTTCGCTGCAGATACTAAGTTTCCAGGTGTGGTTGAATTGACAACTCAGCTGCTAATACTTGAGAATATTCTTTGGCTCCCCTTGTGTCGAATCAATAAATTTGGGTTGAATACTCTACCCTCGAAAGCTGTTGCGATCCCCTATACTTGTGGGTTATCAAGACTAATTTCTGGCGCCGTTGCCGGGGAGCATAGCTCTATTCTTTGAGTCACTTGGGATTTATATCTACTGGACACTATGAAGAACTTGAGAGATCCAAAAACCAAGATCTATCCCTCAACTACGAGGGGAGGTAAGGAACTGCCATCTAGCTCTGCACTTGATTCACCTTCTGTTATGAGTAAGTTTGCGACACCTACGCCTGCTTCTGCTATTCGTTCTGATATGTCGCATGTTATTGATGATGCCACTTCTGCTATGCATGATACTTATGATGAAACTACTCCTATGCCTGATACCACTGTGCCCCTTGGTGAATTTCTTGATGAACAAATTGCTAGGGCTAGAGAAAAAGAAATTATTGAATCTGAATACGATGATGATAGAGATGATGAAAATATGCCTGTTATTCCTGAGGGTTATCTTTTTGATATGGAATCTTCTGCTGCTATTTTAGCTTGCAAGGATAGATATGAGCTTAAGAGGTTATTAATTAAATGGAACAAAGAATCACTTAGAGATAAAATGAAACCTGACACTGCTTTTGCTACTTCACCTATATGCGTTCCTGATAAGGATTATGAATTCTCCGTTGATCCTGATATAATTACTTTGGTTGAATCTGATCCGTTTTATGGCTATGAATCTGAAACTGTTGTGGCACATCTTACTAAGTTAAATGATATAGCTGCCTTGTTCACTAATGATGAGAGATCGTGTTGCTTCTATATACTCAAAATATTTCAGTTCTCATTAAAGGGTGATGCTAAGATATGGTTTAATTCTCTTGATCCTGGTTGTGTGCATAGTCCCCAGGATATGATTTATTACTTCTCTGCTAAATATTTCCCTGCTCATAAGAAACAAGCTGCTTTGAGGGAAATATACAACTTCGTGCAAATTAAAGAAGAGAGTCTCCCACAAGCTTGGGGGAGGCTTCTCAAGTTACTTAATGCTTTGCCTGAGCATCCTCTTAAGAAACCCGAAATACTTGATATCTTTTATAATGGACTAACCGATGCTTCCATAATTTACCTGGATAGTTGTGCTGGTTCTCTTTTCAGGGAATGAACACCGGATGAAGCTGAAATCCTATTGAATAATATGTTGACAAATCAAAATAATTGGGCACCTGCTGAGCCAGCTCCTGCTCCAATTATTGAGACTATTCCTAAACCAACTCCGAAGAAGAGAGGTATTCTATTTCTCAGAACCGAAGATATGCAAGAGGCAAAGAAATCTATGAAAGAAAAAGGTATTAAAGCTGAAGATGTTAAGAATTTACCTCCTATTGAAGAAATACATGGTCTTAATTCACCGCCTGTTGAAGAAACATATGATCTCAATTCTTTATTTACTGAAGAACCTCCTGGTCCCGATATCCCGACACAGGTAGTAAAGGTAATTCTCTCTATAGATATGATAAAGCTGAAATTCCTCCTACTAAAATTGCTAGTCGGTGCTTGGATGAGTTTGATAACTTTATGTTTAAGCAAGACGACTTCAATGCTTATTTTGGTAGACAATTAAAAGAAAATGCTTATATGATTAGACGCTTGGGTGATTTATGGCTAATATTAAAGGTGAACTTAAACTTGTTAGCAAACATGCTTCTATGGTTACCACTCAAGTATAACAAGTGCTTAAGGCTCAAAAAGAAGTGCTTGATGAAATGAATAGTAGGGAAAATGATTATGCTGTTAGAGTGGCTACTAGAACTGGTAGAATGACTCAGGAACCTTTGTATCCTGAAGGCCACCCTAAGAGAATCGAGCAAGATTCTCAAAGAAATAATATTGATGTTCCTAGCTAAAAAGAAGAAGAAGAAAAATGATAGAACTGTGCAAACTTCTAGTGAACCTATTGCTGAACCACCTGATAATCCAAATGATATATCTATGTATGATGCTGAAACACAATCTGGTAATGAACATGAACCTAATGAAAATATTAATGATGATGTTCATGATGATGCTCAACCTAGTAATGACAGTGATGTAGAAATCGAACCTGTTGTTGATCTTGATAACCCACAATCAAAGAATCAACGTTATGATAAAAGAGACTTTGTTGCTACGAAACATGGTAAAGAAAGGGAACCTTGGGTTCAGAAACCCATGCCTTTTCCTCCGAAACCATCCAAGAAAAAGGATGATGAGGATTTTGAGTGCTTTGCTGAAATGATCAGGCCTATCTTTTTGCGTATGCGATTAACTGATGTGCTTAAAACAAATCCTTATGCTAAATATATGAAGGATATCATTACTAATAAAAGAAAGATACCGGAAGCTGAAATTTCCACCATGCTTGCTAATTATACTTTTAAGGGTGGAATACCACAGAAACTTGGAGACCCCGGAGTACCTACTATACCTTGCTCCATTAAAAGAAATTATATTAAAACTGCTTTATGTGATCTTGGAGCCGGTGTTAGTGTTACGCCTCTCTCTTTATATCATAGACTTGACTTGAATAAGTTGACACCTACTAAAATATATATTTGCAAATGGCTGATAAATCAACTGCTATATCTGTCGGTATCTATGAGGATGTGCCTGTTGTGGTTGCAAACATTACTATTTTAACGGACTTTGTTATTCTTGATATTCCCGAGGACGATAGTATGTCTATTATTCTTGCAAGACCTTTTCTTAATACTGCAGGGGCTTTTATTGATTGCAACAAAGGCAATGTCACTTTTCATGTTAATGGTAATGAGCATACGGTACACTTTCCGAGGAAACAGCCTCAAGTTCATAGTATCAACTCTATTGGAAAAATTCCATCGATTATATTTGGAGGTTTTGAATTTCCTCTCCCTACTGTCAAGAAGAAATATGATATACTTATTATTGGGGATGTGCATATCCCCGTTGAGGTAACTTAGTGTTATTCGAAATTTCTCCGGTTTCATGATTATCGGAACGAGTTTGTTAACAAGACTTGATCAACCTTGTTAGTGGATTCTTTTTGATGAGCATGAGATGGATGAAACTAGAAGCACAAACTTCTGTACCCCACTTTTACTTTCCGTTATTTATATTAAATAAAGTAAAAATAGTATTTTTCTGTCTGTTTCCTGACTTATCGGTGCAACATAAAAATATCCCGAAAATAAATGTCCTCAGAATGACATGCCAATTTAATATGATTTTTTCGGGAATATTTGAGGATTTACTGTGCAAAAATTACCGCGGGAGGAGCTGCCACCTGGTCACAAGGGTGGTGGGCGCTCCCCCCTAGGGCGCGCCCCCTGCCTTGTGGGCCCACGGTGGCCCTCCTCCACTTATCCGAGCACCCATCTTCTTCCTCTATCTCACACAAACCCGAAAAACCAACTCAGGCACGAGTTCCAGCCACTTTTGCTGTGATTTTCGATCTCCTTGCTCAAAGCACCTCTCGCAAAACTGTTTGGGGAGATTGTTCCTTGGTATGTGACTCCTCCGTTGGTCCAATTAGTTTTTGTTCTAGTGCTTTATTCTTTGCAAATTTGTGTTGCATAGGTGACCATGTTCTTGAGCTTGCATGTCAAATTTATATGGTTCTAAGTAGTTCTAATGCTTGATTTAGGCTCTAGGCACTTGTAGGAGTAGTTACTATCAGTTTTATTGAAGTTGGTTTACTTTTATTTTGAAGTTACTAAAAATTTCAGAATTTTTCAGAGGAAAACAATATGCTTAGGAAGATGTTCCAAGGTGGTTCCTCTAAGAAGCAAGGACCCAGGATTGCTATGCGCGATGCCGACGAGGATCCACCAAGAGACACTCCAGTACGACCTTGCGAATGGCCGTCAGAAAATTTTATGGACCGTGCGGGAATTAAAGAAGAATTCAAAGTGTATTTGCGCAATGCCGGTCTTGAGGATTTTGAGGCTAACAAATGCCCCCAGTATCATGATCTCACAAGTTCATTCGTGAGGAGGTTTGAGTATTCATCTTCGCGTAATTCTCCTTCAGTCATATTTGATCTTTATGACAAATATTATACCATGGACCTAGAGGATTTCACTCTTGCATGCAAACTTCCATCTTGGGGCAGTATTAGGGATCCCCCTAAATCTGAATTTAGAAACTTTCTTGCTAGTATAACTGTGGGGGAATCTAGAGATATAATGCAGGCTACCATAGGGAGCATTCACTTTCCTGCTATACATTATTTTGCTCTCTTCATCGGTAGATGCATAAATGCTAAGGATGAAGCATGTCACATGAAGGAAATATGCCCTAGAGGCAATAATAATGTTATTATTTTATTTCCTTATATCATGATAAATGTTTATTATTCATGCTAGAATTGTATTATCCGGAAACATAATACTTGTGTGAATACATAGACAAACCAAACGTCACTAGTATGCCTCTACTTGACTAGCTCATTAATCAAAGATGGTTATGTTTCCTAACCATAGACATGTGTTGTCATTTGATTAACGAGATCACATTATTAGGAGAATGATGTGATTGACATGACCCATTCCATTAGCTTAGCACCCGATCATTTAGTATGTTGCTATTGCTTTCTTCATGACTTATACATGTTCCTATGACTATGAGATTATGCAACCCCCGTTTGCCGGAGGAACACTTTGTGTGCTACCAAACGTCACAACGTAACTGGGTGATTATAAAGGAGCTCTACAGGTGTCTCCAAAGGTACATGTTGGGTTGGCATATTTCGAGATTAGGATTTGTCACTCTGATTGTCGGAGAGGTATCTCTGGGCCCTCTCGGTAATGCACATCACATAAGCCTTGCAAGCATTTCAACTAATGAGTTAGTTGCGAGATGATGTATTACGAAACGAGTAAAGAGACTTGCCGGTAACGAGATTGAACTAGGTATTGAGATACCGATGATCAAATCTCGGGCAAGTAAAATACCGATGACAAAGGGAACAACGTATGTTGTTATGCGGTCTGACCGATAAAGATCTTCGTAGAATATGTAGGAGCCAATATGAGCATCCAGGTTCCGCTATTGGTTATTGACCGGAGACGTGTCTCGGTCATGTCTACATTGTTCTCGAACCCATAGGGTCCGCACGCTTAAGGTTTCGATGACAGTTATATTATGAGTTTATGAGTTTTGATGTACCGAAGTTAGTTCGGAGTCCAGGATGTGATCACGGACATAATGAGGAGTCTCGAAATGGTCGAGACATAAAGATTGATATATTAGACGGCTATATTCGGACACCGGAAAGTGTTCCCGGTGATTTCGGAGAAAACCGGAGAGCCGGAGGGTTACCGGAACCCTACCGGGAGAAGTAATGGGCCATATGGGCCTTAGTGGAGAGAGAGAGAGGGGCAGCCAGGGTGGGCCGCGCGCAAGCTCCCCCCTGGTCCGAATTGGACTAGGAGAGGGGGGGCGCCCCCCTTTCCTTCTCCCTCCCCACTTCCTTCCCCCTCCTAGTAGGAGTCCTACTCCTACTAGGAGGAGGACTCCTCCTGGCGCGCCAATAGGGGCCGGCCGGCCTCCTCCCCTTGCTCCTTTATATACAGGGGCAGGGGGCACCCCTAGATAGACAAGTTGATCCACGTGATCATATTCTTAGCTGTGTGCGGTGCCCCCTTCCACCATAATCCTCGATAATATTGTAGCGGTGCTTAGGCGAAGCCCTGCGACGGTAGTACATCAAGATCGTCACCACGTCGTCGTGCTGACAGAACTCTACCCCGACACTTTGCTGGATCGGAGTCCGGGGATCGTCATCGAGCTGAACGTGTGCTAAAACTCGGAGGTGCTGTAGTTTCGGTGCTTGATCGGTCGGGCCGTGAAGACATACGACTACATCAACCGCGTTGTGCTAACGCTTCCGCTGTCGGTCTACAAGGGTACGTAGATCACACTCTCCCCTCTCATTGCTATACATAACCATGATCTTGCGTGTGCGTAGGAAAATTTTGAAATTACTACGTTCCCCAACAGTGGCATCAAAGCCTAGGTTTTATGTGTTGATGTTATATGCACGAGTAGAACACAAGTGAGTTGTGGGCGATATAAGTCATACTGCTTACCAGCATGTCATACTTTGGTTCGGCGGTATTGTTGGACGAAGCGGCCCGGACCGAAATTACGCGTACGCTTACGCGAGACCGGTTCTCCCGACGTGCTTTGCACAAAGGTGGCTAGCGGGTGACAGTTTCTCCAACTTTATTTGAACCGAGTGTGGCTACGCCCGGTCCTTGCGAAGGTTAAATCAACACCAACTTGACAAACTATCGTTGTGGTTTTGATGCGTAGGTAAGATTGGTTCTTGCTTAAGCCCGTAGCAGCCACGTAAAACTTGCAACAACAAAGTAGAGGACGTCTAACTTATTTTTGCAGGGCATGTTGTGATGTGATATGGTCAAGACATGATGCTAAATTTTATTGTATGAGATGATCATGTTTTGTAACCAAGTTATCGGCAACTGGCAGGAGCCATACGGTTGTTGCTTTATTGTATGGAATGCAATTGCGTTGTAATGCTTTACTTTATCACTAAGCGGTAGTGATAGTCGTGGAAGCATAAGATTGGCAAGATGATAACGATGCTACGATGGTGATCAAGGTGTCACACTGGTGACGATGGTGATCACGACGGTGCTTCGAAGATGGAGATCACAAGCACAAGATGATGATGGCCATATCATATCACTTATATTGATTGCATGTGATGTTTATCTTTTATGCATCTTATCTTGCTTTGATTGACGGTAGCATTTTAAGATGATCTCTCACTAATTATCAAGAAGTGTTCTCCCTGAGTATGCACCGTTGTGAAAGTTCTTCGTGCTGAGACACCACGTGATGATCGGGTGTGATAGGCTCTACGTTCAAATACAATGGGTGCAAAACAGTTGCACACGCAGAATACTCAGGTTATACTTGACGAGCCAAGCATATACAAATATGGCCTCAGAACACGGAGACCGAAAGGTCGAGCGTGAATCATATAGTAGATATGATCAACATAGCGATGTTCACCAATGAAACTACTCCATCTCACGTGATGATCGGACATGGTTTAGTTGATTTGGATCACGTAATCACTTAGAGGATTAGAGGGATGTCTATCTAAGTGGGAGTTCTTTAGTAATATGATTAATTGAACCTAAATTTATCATGAACTTAGTACCTGATAGTATCTTGCTTGTTTATGTTTGATTGTAGATAGATGGCCCGTGCTGTTGTTCTGTTGAATTTTAATGCGTTCCTTGAGAAAGCAAAGTTGAAAGATGATGGTAGCAATTACACGGACTGGGTCCGTAACTTGAGGATTATCCTCATTGCTGCACAGAAGAATTACGTCCTGGAAGCACCGCTGGGTGCCAGGCCTGCTGCTGGAGCAACACCAGATGTTATGAATTTCTGGCAGAGCAAAGCTGATGACTACTCGATAGTTCAGTGTGCCATGCTTTACGGCTTAGAATCGGGACTTCAACGACGTTTTGAACGTCATGGAGCATATGAGATGTTCCAAGAGTTGAAGTTAATATTTCAAGCAAATGCCCGGATTAAGAGATATGAAGTCTCCAATAAGTTCTATAGCTGCAAGATGGAGAATAATAGTTCTGTCAGTGAGCATATACTCAAAATGTCTGGGTATAATAATCACTTGATTCAATTGGGAGTTAATCTTCCAGATGATTGCGTCATTGACAGAATTCTCCAATCACTGCCACCAAGCTACAAGAGCTTCGTGATGAACTATAATATACAAGGGATGAATAAGACTATTCCCGAGCTCTTCACAATGCTGAAAGCTGCGGAGGTAGAAATCAAGAAGGAGCATCAAGTGTTGATGGTCAATAAGACCACTAGTTTCAAGAAAAAGGGCAAAGGGAAGAAGAAGGGGAACTTCAAAAAGAACAGCAAGCAAGTTGCTACTCAAGAGAAGAAACCCAAACCTGGACCTAAGCCTGAAACTGAGTGCTTCTACTGCAAGCAGACTGGTCACTGGAAGCGGAACTGCCCCAAGTATTTGGCGGATAAGAAGGATGGCAAGGTGAACAAAGGTATATGTGATATACATGTTATTGATGTGTACCTTACCAATGCTCGCAGTAGCACATGGGTATTTGATACTGGTTCTGTTGCTAGCATTTGCAACTCGAAACAGGGACTACAGATTAAGCGAAGATTGGCTAAGGACGAGGTGACGATGCGCGTGGGAAATGGTTCCAAAGTCGATGTGATCGCGGTCGGCACGCTACCTCTACATCTACCTTCGGGATTAGTATTAGACCTAAATAATTGTTATTTGGTGCCAGCGTTAAGCATGAACATTATATCTGGATCTTGTTTGATGCGAGACGGTTATTCATTTAAATCAGAGAATAATGGTTGTTCTATTTATATGAGTAATATCTTTTATGGTCATGCACCCTTAAAGAGTGGTCTATTCTTATTAAATCTCGATAGTAGTGACACACATATTCATAATGTTGAAACCAAAAGATGCAGAGTTGATAATGATAGTGCAACTTATTTGTGGCACTGCCGTTTGGGTCATATCAGTGTAAAGCGCATGAAGAAACTCCATACTGATGGGCTTTTGGAACCACTTGATTATGAATCACTTGGTACTTGCGAACCGTGCCTTATGGGTAAGATGACAAAAACAACGTTCTCCGGTACTATGGAGAGAGCAACAGATTTGTTGGAAATCATACATATAGATGTATGTGGTCCAATGAATGTTGAGGCTCGTGGCGGATATCGTTATTTTCTCACCTTCATAGATGACTTAAGCAGATATGGGTATATCTACTTAATGAAACATAAGTCTGAAACATTTGAAAAGTTCAAAGAATTTCAGAGTGAAGTTGAAAATCATCGTAACAAGAAAATAGAATTCCTGCGATCTAATCATGGAGGAGAATATTTGAGTTACGAGTTTGGTGTACATTTGAAACAATGCAGAATAGTTTCACAACTCACGCCACCCGGAACACCACAGCGTAATGGTGTGTCCGAACGTCGTAATCGTACTTTACTAGATATGGTGCGATCTATGATGTCTCTTACTGATTTACCGCTATCATTTTGGGGTTATGCTCTAGAGACGGCCGCATTCACGTTAAATAGGGCACCATCAAAATTCGTTGAGACGACGCCTTATGAACTATGGTTTGGCAAGAAACCAAAGTTGTCGTTTCTGAAAGTTTGTGGTTGCGATGCTTATGTGAAAAAGCTTTAACCTGATAAGCTCGAACCCAAATCGGAGAAATGTGTCTTCATAGGATATCCAAAGGAAACTATTGGATACACCTTCTATCACAGATCCGAAGGCAAAACTTTTGTTGCTAAATTCGGAAACTTTCTAGAGAAGGAGTTTCTCTTGAAAGAAGTGAGTGGGAGGAAAGTAGAACTTGATGAGGTAACTGTACCTGCTCCATTATTGGAAAGTAGTACATCACAGAAACCAGTTTCTGTGACACCTACACCAATTAGTGAGGAAGCTAATGATGATGATCATGAAGCTTCAGAACAAGATACTACTGAACCTCGTAGATCAACCAGAGTAAGATCCGCACCAGAGTGGTACGGTAATCATGTTCTGGAAGTCATGCTACTAGATCATGATGAACCTACGAACTATGGAGAAGCGATGGTGAGCCCAGATTCCGGAAAATGGCTTGAAGCCATGAAATCTGAGATGGGATCCATGTATGAGAACAAATTATGGACTTTGGTTGACTTGCCCAATGATCGGCAAGCAATTGAGAATAAATGGATCTTTAAGAAGAAGACTAACGCTGACGGTAATGTTACTGTCTACAAAGCTCGACTTGTCGCAAAAGGTTTTCGACAAGTTCAAGGGATTGACTATGATGAGACCTTCTCACCCGTAGCGATGCTTAAGTCTGTCCGAATCATGTTAGCAATTGCCGCATTTTATGATTATGAAATTTGGCAGATGGATGTCAAAACTGCATTCCTGAATGGGTTTCTGCAAGAAGAGTTGTATATGATGCAACCGGAAGGTTTTGTTGATCCAAAGGGAGTTAACAAAGTGTGCAAGCTCAAGCGATCCATTTATGGACTGGTGCAAGCCTCTCGGAGTTGGAATAAACGCTTTGATAGTGTGATCAAAGCATTTGGTTTTGTACAGACTTTTGGAGAAGCCTGTATTTACAAGAAAGTGAGTGGGAGCTCTGTAGCATTTCTGATATTATATGTAGATGACATATTACTAATCGGAAATGATATAGAATTTCTAGATAGCATAAAGGGATACTTGAATAAGAGTTTTTCAATGAAAGACCTCGGTGAAGCTGCTTACATATTGGGCATTAAGATCTATAGAGACAGATCAAGACGCTTAATTGGACTTTCACAAAGCACATACCTTGACAAAGTTTTGAAAAAGTTCAAAATGGATCAAGCAAAGAAAGGATTCTTGCCTGTGTTACAAGGTGTGAAATTGAGTAAGACTCAATGCCCGACCAATGCAGAAGATAGAGAGAAAATGAAAGATGTTCCCTATGCTTCAGCCATAGGCTCTATCATGTATGCAATGCTGTGTACCAGACCTGATGTGTGTCTTGCTATAAGTCTAGCAGGCAGGTACCAAAGTAATCCAGGAGTGGATCACTGGACAGCGGTCAAGAACATCCTGAAATACCTGAAAAGGACTAAGGATATGTTTCTCATATATGGAGGTGACAAAGAGCTCATCGTAAATGGTTACGTTGATGCAAGCTTTGACACTGATCCGGACGATTCTAAATCACAAACCGGATACGTGTTTACATTAAACGGTGGAGCTGTCAGTTGGTGCAGTTCTAAACAAAGTGTTGTGGTGGGATCTACATGTGAAGCGGAGTACATAGCTGCTTCGGAAGCAGCAAACGAAGGAGTCTGGATGAAGGAGTTCATATCCGATCTAGGAGTCATACCTAGTGCATCGGGTCTAATGAAAATCTTTTGTGACAATACTGGTGCAATTGCCTTGGCAAAGTAATCTAGATTTCACAAGAGAACCAAACACATCAAGAGACGCTTCAATTCCATCCGGGATCTAGTCCAGGTGGGAGACATAGAGATTTGCAAGATACATACGGATCTGAATGTAGCAGACCCATTGACTAAGCCTCTTCCACGAGCAAAACATGATCAGCACCAAAGCTCCATGGGTGTTAGAATCATTACTGTGTAATCTAGATTATTGACTCTAGTGCAAGTGGGAGACTGAAGGAAATATGCCCTAGAGGCAATAATAATGTTATTATTTTATTTCCTTATATCATGATAAATGTTTATTATTCATTCTAGAATTGTATTATCCGGAAACATAATACTTGTGTGAATACATAGACAAACCAAACGTCACTAGTATGCCTCTACTTGACTAGCTCATTAATCAAAGATGGTTATGTTTCCTACCATAGACACGTGTTGTCATTTGATTAACGGGATCACATTATTAGGAGAATGATGTGATTGACATGACCCATTCCATTAGCTTAGCACCCGATCGTTTAGTATGTTGCTATTGCTTTCTTCATGACTTATACATGTTCCTATGACTATGAGATTATGCAACTCCCATTTGCCGGAGGAACACTTTGTGTGCTACCAAACGTCACAACGTAACTGGGTGATTATAAAGGAGCTCTACAGGTGTCTCCAAAGGTACATGTTGGGTTGGCGTATTTCGATATTAGGATTTGTCACTCCGATTGTCGGAGAGGTATCTCTGGGCCCTCTCGGTAATGCACATCACATAAGCCTTGCAAGCATTTCAACTAATGAGTTAGTTGCGAGATGATGTATTACGAAGCGAGTAAAGAGACTTGCCGGTAACGAGATTGAACTAGGTATTGAGATACCGACGATCGAATCTCGGGTAAGTAAAATACCGATGACAAAGGGAACAACGTATGTTGTTATGCGGTCTGACCGATAAAGATCTTCGTAGAATATGTAGGAGCTAATATGAGCATCCAGGTTCCGCTATTGGTTATTGACCAGAGACGTGTCTCGGTCATGTCTACATTGTTCTCGAACCCGTAGGGTCCGCACGCTTAAGGTTTCGATGACAGTTATATTATGAGTTTATGAGTTTTCATGTACTGAAGTTAGTTCGGAGTCCCAGATGTGATCACGGACATAACGAGGAGTCTCGAAATGGTCGAGACATAAAGATTGATATATTAGACAGCTATATTCGGACACCGGAAGTGTTTCGGGTGATTTCGGAGAAAACCGGAGAGCCGGAGGGTTACCGGAACCCTACCGGGAGAAGTAATGGGCCATATGGGCCTTAGTGGAGAGAGAGAGGGACAGCCAGGGTGGGCCGCGCGCCTCCTCCCCCCTGGTCCGAATTGGACTAGGAGAGGGGGGGGGGGCGGCGCCCCCCTTTCCTTCTCCCTCCCCACTTCCTTCCCCCTCCTAGTAGGAGTCCTACTCCTACTAGGAGGAGGACTCCTCCTGGCGCGCCAATAGGGGCCGGTCGGCCTCCTCCCCTTGCTCCTTTATATACAGGGGCAGGGGGCACCCCTAGACACACAAGTTGATCCACGTGATCATATTCTTAGCCGTGTGCGGTGCCCCCTTCCACCATAATCCTCGATAATATTGTAGCGGTGCTTAGGCGAAGCCCTGCGACGGTAGTACATCAAGATCGTCACCACGCCGTCGTGCTGACGGAACTCTACCCCGACACTTTGCTGGATCGGAGTCCGGGGATCGTCATCGAGCTGAACGTGTGCTAAAACTAGGAGGTGCCGTAGTTTCGGTGCTTGATCGGTCGGGCCGTGAAGACATACGACTACATCAACCGTGTTGTGCTAACGCTTCCGCTGTCGGTCTACAAGGGTACGTAGATCACACTCTCCCCTCTTGTTGCTATACATCACCATGATCTTGCGTGTGCGTAGGAAAATTTTGAAATCACTACGTTCCCCAACATCTCATGTGTGTCTCTGATCTTAGCATTCTTAGGAGTGCTGTGTTAGGAGACCAATCTTATCATATGGGAGCCATTGTAGCTCATAGGTTGCATCATAATAGACATAATGGAGATTTCTTTGGAGGAATTTATGCAACCCGCTTAGCTCATTTTCTTGAGATAGACATTCGTGAGGGTGATATGGAGTTGCCTCCTGCATATTTAGATTATGACTCTGTGGCTTCGCACCAGTTTGTCGAGAGGCCTGAATCACCTCTCTTATATCATTTAATTTTTGATAAACGACGTGTTTTCCGTATTACTCTCCCTGCTCCTGCCTTCTTTGATTCACAGACAAAAAGAAGATATGTTATTACCAGAGAAGAGGCAGAAGAGTACGAGAGGAGAGCGGAGGCAACTCGACTCCATGCTGCAGCACAGCAGGCGATAGCCGCTGCACATCAGTATGATCCTAACTATTCTTCATCGCAGTACGACCCCAGCTACACTTACGGGTATCCACCAGGCTATCCCTGGCAATAGACCAACTTAGGCCAAAAGCCTAAGCTTGGGGGAGTACGTATTTCTTGCCGACATTACATTTATGTTCACACACACTCATTGCTAGATGTCGGTGCTCATACTTTTTCACTGTAATATCCATGCTAGTTTATTTTCTTTTTCCTGCTTTCTTCTTGTGTGTTTGTTAAACCTTAAGAAAAACCAAAAAAATAGTAGTAGTTTATTTTTTTGCTGTAGTAGTAATAATTAAAAAGAAAACCCAAAAATATTTCCCATTCTTCTTTTGCTTGTTGGGAGCTTTCCCGTGTAAATAGTTTTATTTATTTTCTTTGGGGGTCAGTAGGAGAAGACCATAATTAAATTGTTGAAGTGGCTCTTATATGCATTATTGTTGATTTAACCCAGAGCCCATATTGCCTTGTCTTCTCCTATTTATTGAATGCCCGCAGATTCCAGCTCAGTCCAATGCACGTGCACGCTTATTATTATTCACACCATTCGGTCGTGCAAGTGAAAGGCAATTATGATGATATATGATGGACTGACTGAGATGAGAAAAGCTGGTATGAACTCGACCATTTTTGTTTTTGTAAATATGATGAGTCCCTCGTTCTTGATTCAGCTTATTATGAATAAACATGTTTGCAATGACAATTAGAGATCATAGTTGTTTGTGCTATGCTTGATTAGCTATGAGTTATAATGATTTACCTTGTGTGCCAACATGCTATTGAGATGATTATGATGTGGTATGATGGGGGTGGTATCCTCCTTTGAATGATTTAAGTGACTTGACTTGGCACATGTTCACGCATGTAGTTGAAACAAATCAACATAGCCTTCACGATATTTATGTTCACGGTGGATTATATCCTACTCATGCTTGCATCCAATGTTTATTAATTTTAAAGCATGTACATGGCTGTTGTCGCTCTCTAGTTGGTCGCTTCTGAGTCTTTTGCTAGCCTTCACTTGTACTAAGCGGGAATACTGCTTGTGCATCCAATCCCTTAAAACCCAAAGTTATTCCAGATGAGTCCACCATACCTTCCTATATGCGGTATCTACCTGCCGTTCCAAGTAAATTTGTATGTGCCAAACTCTAAACCTTCAAATAAACATTCTGTTTTGTATGCTCGGATAGCTCATGTGCCAACCAAGGCTGTCCTTATCTTCCGTGTTAGGCGGGTTATTCTCAAGATGAGTGGACTCCGTTCCTCACTCACGAGAAAATGGCTGGTCACCGGGATGCCCAGTCCCATGTTTATGCAAACTAAATCAAAATTAATTGCAAACAAAACTCCCCCTGGGACCTGATGTATGTTGGAGGCACTCGTTGTTTCGAGCAAGCCATGGATTGATGCTTGTTGGTGGAGGGGGAGTATAAACTTTACCATTCTGTTTGGGAACCGCCTATAATGTGTTTAGCATGGAATATATTGCCATCTCTTAGTTGTTACGTTGACAATGAAAGTATACCGCTCAAAATACAATTTATCTCTATTTCAAAACCGAGCTCTAGCACCTCTACAAATCCCTGCTTCCCTCTGCGAAGGGCCTATCCATTTACTTTTATGTTGAGTCATCACCGTCTTATTAAAAAGCACTAGCTGGAGAGCACAGCTATTATTTGCATTCATCACTGTTAATTTATATTGGGTATGACTATGATTGGATCTCTTTTACCATGAATTACAATGTCTAGTCAGTCCTTGATCTTTAAAGGTGCTCTGCATTTATGTTTTGCGGTCTCAGAAAGGGCTAGCGAGATACCATCTTGTTATATCAAATTATGATTGTTTTAAGAATGTGTTGTCATCCGAGATTTACTATTATGACTTGCTAGTTGATTATGCTATTGATATGAGTAATCATGAGACCTGAGAATTATTGCAAATGTGGTTAGTTATGATCTATGCTGAAAACTTGAATGCTGGCTTGACATAGTTACAACAACAAGAGCAAACAAAGTTTGTAAAAGTTTTTCTTTCTTTCTTTTAGTTTGTAAACTAAATTGCTTGAGGACAAGCAAGGGTTTAAGCTTGGGGGAGTTGATACGTCTCCGTCATATCTACTTTTCCAAACACTTTTGCCCTTGTTTTGGACTCTAACTTGTATGATTTGAATGGAACTAACCCGGACTGACGCTGTTTTCAGCAGAATTGCCATGGTGTTGTTTTATGTGCAGAAAACAAATATTCTCGGAATGACCTGAAACTCCACGGAACATCTTAGAAAAAACAATAAAAAATCCTCGCCAAAGATGAAGACCAGGGGGCCCACACCCTTCTCATGGGCCCCCTGGAGACCCTCCGACACCAACTCCAACTCTATATATTTGCTTTCAGAGAGAAAAAAATAGGAGAGAAGAAATCATCGCGTTTTACGATATGGAGTCGCCGCCAAGCCCTAAAACCTCTCGGGAGGGCTGATCTGGAGTCCGTTCAGGGCTCTGGAGAGGGGGATTCATCACCGTCGTCATCATCAACCATCCTCCATCACCAATTTCATGATGCTCACCACCGTGCGTGAGTAATTGCATTGTAGGCTTGCTGGACGGTGATGGGTTGGATGAGATTTATCATGTAATCGAGTTAGTTTTGTTAGGGTTTGATCCCTAGTATCCATTATGTTCTGAGATTGATGTTGCTATGACTTTGCTATGCTTAATGCTTGTCACTAGGGCCCGAGTGCCATGATTTCAGATCTGAACCTATTATGTTTTCATGAATATATGTGAGTTCTTGATCCTATCTTGCAAGTCTATAGTCACCTACTATGTGTTATGATCCGGCAACCCCGAAGTGACAATAATCGGGACCACTCCCAGTGATGACCATAGTTTGAGGAGTTCATGTATTCACTATGTGTTAATGCTTTGTTCTGGTTCTCTATTAAAAGGAGGCCTTAATATCCCTTAGTTTCCAATAGGACCCCGCTGCCACGGGAGGGTAGGATAAAAGATGTCATGCAAGTTCTTTTCCATAAGCACATATGACTATATACGGAATACATGCCTACATTACATTGATGAATTGGAGCTAGTTCTGTGTCACCCTATGTTATGACTATTACATGATGAACCGCATCTGGCATAATTATCCATCACTGTTCCGGTGCCTACGAGTTTTCCATGTACTGGTTCTCGCTTATTTACTTTTCCGCTGCTACTGTTACAACCACTACAAAATACCAAAAACATTACTTTCGCTGTCTTTAGTTTTGTTGCTGCTATCACCACTATCATATTACTTTGCTACTAAACACTTCGCTGCAGATACTAAGTTTCCAGGTGTGGTTGAATTGACAACTCAGCTGCTAATACTTGAGAATATTCTTTGGCTCCCCTTGTGTCGAATCAATAAATTTGAGTTGAATACTCTACCCTCGAAGGATGTTGCGATCCCCTATACTTGTGGGTTATCACGATTGTTTTCAGAAAGCCGAGCATAAAAACTTTGCATAATTATTTCTCTCGAGAGCTCATGATTGGGGCATGAATATAACATTGATTTAAGCCTCCCCCAAGCTTGAGTGATGCTTTCTCCTTCGCGAGGCCAGAAATTGTATATATAATTGCGATCACGATGAACAAGGTGCATAGGGTAATACATTTGATGAAATTCCAATTTCAATCTTTTATAGTCCCATGATCTCATGTCATCACATAGCCTATACCATATCAATGCGTCTCCCTTCAAAGATAAAGGGAAGACCTTCTTCTTAGCGACATCATCGGGTATACCTGCAAGCTTAAATAATCCACAAACTTCATCCACATATATTAAGTGCTCATCAGGATGCTTTGTTCCACCTCCTATAAAAGGGTTAGCTAGCAGTTATTCCATCATACCTGAAGGAAATTCAAAAGGAGTTTCATTTTCAATAGGTTCAGTAGGTTGAGGAGCAACTCTTTGCTCTACTGGACGGGGTGAAGATACCCCGAACAAGCCCCTCAGAGAATTACTTTCCATAGTAACAAGTGACAGTAAATTTCAGCACACTAAATAAATTTTTCCTTACCAAATTCCACCTACCAAAGGCGCTACACTCCCCGGCAACGGCGCCAGAAAAGAGTCTTGATGACCCACAAGTATAGGGGATCTATCGTAGTCCTTTCGATAAGTAAGAGTGTCGAACCCAACGAGGAGCAGAAGGAAATGATAAGCAGTTTTCAGCAAGGTATTCTCTGCAAGTACTGAAATAAGTGGTAACAGATAGTTTTGTGACGGGATAAATTGTAACGAGAAACAAGTAACAAAAGTAAATAAGGTGCAGCAAGGTGGCCCAATCCTTTTTGTAGCAAAGGACAAGATGGAACAAACTCTTATAATAGGAAAAGCGCTCCCGAGGACACATGGGAATATCTTCAAGCTAGTTTTCATCACGTTCATATGATTCGCGTTTGATACTTTGATAATTTGATATGTGGGTGGACCGGTGCTTGGGTGCTGTTCTTAATTGAACAAGCATCCCACTTATGATTAACCTCTATTGCAAGCATCCGCAACTACAACAAAAGTATTAAGGTAAACCTAACCATAGCATGAAACATATGGATCCAAATCAGCCCCTTACGAAGCAACGCATAAACTAGGGTTTAAGCTTCTGTCACTCTAGCAACCCATCATCTACTTATTACTTCCCAATGCCTTCCTCTAGGCCCAAATAATGGTGAAGTGTTATGTAGTCGACGTTCACATAACACCACTAGAGGCTAGACAACATACATCTTATCAAAATATCAAACGAGTACCAAATTCACATGACTACTAATAGCAAGACTTCTCCCTTGTCCTCAGGAACAAACGTAATTACTCACAAAGCATATTCATGTTCATAATCAGAGGGGTAATGATATGCATATATGATCTGAACATATGATCTTCCACCAAATAAACCAACTAGCATCAACTACAAGGAGTAATCAACACTACTAGCAACCTACTAGCACAAATCCCGGACTTTGAGACAAGAATTGGATACAAGAGATGAACTAAGGTTTGGAGATGAGATGGTGCTGGTGAAGATGTTGATGGAGATTGCCCTCTCCCAATGAGAGGAGCGTTGGTGATGACGACGGTGATGATTTCCCCCTCCCAGCGGGAAGTATCCCCGGCAGAACAGCTCTGCCGAAGCTCTAGATTGGATCCGCCAAGGTTCCGCCTCATGGCGGCGGAGTCTCGTCCCGAAAAGTTCCTTCCTATTTTTTTCTCATCGAAAGACCTCATATAGGAGAAGATGGACGTCGGAGAGCCACTAGGGGGCCCACGAGGTAGGGGGCGCGCCCTAGGGGGGGGGGGGCGCCCCCACCCTCGTGAGCAGGGTGTGGGCCCCCTGGCCTTCATCTTTGGCGAGGATTTTTCTTTATTTATTTTAAGATGTTCTGTGGAGTTCCAGGACTTTTGGAGTTGCGCAGAATAGGTCTCTAATATTTGCTCCTTTTCCAGCCCAGAATTCCAGCTGCCGGCATTCTCCCTCCTTATGTAAACCTTGTAAAATAAGAGAGAATAGCCATAAGTATTGTGACATAAAGTGAAATAACAGTCCATAATGCAATAAATATCGATATAAAAGCATGATGCAAAATGGACGTATCAGGTGCCTACTACTACGTGCAGCCCGCTGGCGACGACCAAGAGTAGTTTAGGAGGATCCCAGGCAGGAGGCCTGTGACTCTTTTGATCTGTATCCCAGTTTGTGTTAGCCTTCTTAAGGCAAACTTGTTTAACTTATGTCTGTACTAAGATATTGTTGCTTCCGCTGACATGTCTATGATCGAGCTCTTGTATTCGAGCCCTCGAGGCCCCTGTCTTGTAATTTGATGCTTGTATGACTTATTTTTATTTGTAGAGTTGTGTTGTGATATCTTCCCGTGAGTCCCTGATCTTGATCGTACACGTTTGCGTGTATGATTAGTGTACGGTCAAATCGGGGGCGTCACAGACATGCTCCATCATTGTCGTATTGCTAGCATGATCATGTAGTTAACATCGTATTTGTGGCAAAGCCACCGTTCATAATTATTTCATACATGTCACTCTTGATTCATTGCACATCCCGGTACACCGCAGGAGGCATTCATATAGAGTCATATTTTGTTCTAAGAATCGAGTTGTAATTCATGAGTTGTAAGTAAATAAAAGTGTGATGATCATCATTATTAGAGCATTGTCCCAGTGAGGAAAGGATGATGGAGACTATGATTCCCCCACAAGTCGGGATGAGACTCCGGACGAAAAAAAAGAGGCCATAAAAAGAGAGGAGAAAGGCCTAAATAAAAAAAATGAGATAAAAAGAGAGAAGGGACAATGTTACTATCCTTTTACCACACTTGTGCTTCAAAGTAGCACCATGATCTTCATGATAGAGAGTCTCTCATTATGTCACTTTCATATACTAGTGGGAATTTTTCATTATAGAACTTGGCTTGTATATTCCAATGATGGGCTTCCTCAAAGTGCCCTGGGTCTTCGTGAGCAAGCGAGTTGGATGCACACCCACTTAGTTTCTTTTGAGCTTTCATATACTTATAGCTCTAGTGCATCCGTTGCATGGCAATCCCTACTCACTCACATTGATATCTATTGATGGGCATCTCCATAGCCCGTTAATACGCCTAGTTGATGTGAGACTATCTTCTCCCTTTTGTTTCTTCTCCACAACCACCATTCTATTCCACCTATAGTGTTATATCCATGGCTCACGCTCATGTATTGCGCGAAGATCAAAAAAGTTTTGAAAATGTCAAAAGTATGAAAGAATTGCTTGGCTTTTCATCGGGGTTGTGCATGATTTAAATACTTTGTGTGGTGAAGATAGAGCATAGCCAGACTATATAACTTTGTAGGGATAGCTTTCTTTGGCCATGATATTTTGAGAAGACGTAATTGCTTTGTTAGTATGCTTGAAGTATTATTATTTTTATATCAATATGAACTTTTGTCTTGAATCTTTCGAATCTGAATATTCATACCACAATTAAGAAGATTTACATTGAAATAATGCCAAGTAGCACTCCACATCAAAAATTCTGTTTTTATCATTTACCTACTCGAGGACGAGCAGGAATTAAGCTTGGGGATGCTTGATACGTCTCCAACGTATCTATAATTTTTGATTGCTCCATGCTATATTATCTACTGTTTTAGACATTATTGGGCTTTATTTTCCACTTTTATATTATTTTTGGGACTAACCTATTAACCGAAGGCCCAACCCAGAATTGCTGTTTTTTGCCTGTTTTAGGGTTTCGAAGAAAAGGAATATCAAACGGAGTCCAAACGGAATGAAACCTTCAGAAACGTGATTTTCTCATCAGATAAGATCCAGGAGACTTGGACCCCCCATCAAGAAAGCCACGAGGTGCTCACAAGGGTAGGGGGCGTGCCCCTGCCTCATGGGCCCCTCGAAGCTCCACCGACGTACTTCTTCCTCCTATATATATCCACGTACCCCCAAACGATCGGGGACAGAGCCAAAAACCTAATTCCACCGCCGCAACTTTCTGTATCCACGAGATCCTATATTGGGGCCTGTTCCGGAGCTCCGCCGGAGGAGGCATCAATCATGGAGGGCTTCTACATCATCATCCAAGCCCCTCCGATGAAGTGTGAGTAGTTTACTTCAGACCTACGGGTCCATAGCTAGTAGCTAGATGGCTTCTTCTCTCTTTTTGGATCTCAATACAATGTTCTCCCCCTCTCTCATAGATATCTATTCGATGTAATCTTCTTTTTGCAGTGTGTTTGTTGAGACCGATGAATTGTGGGTTTATGATCAAGTCTATCTATGAATAATATTTGAATCTTCTCTGAATTCTTTTATGTATGATTGGTTATCTTTGCAAGTCTCTTTGAATTATCAATTTGGTTTGGCCTACTAGATTGGTTGTTCTTGCCATGGGAGAAGTGCTTAGCTTTGGGTTCAATCTTGCGGTGTCCTTTCCCAGTGACAGAAGGGGCAGCAAGGCACGTATTGTATTGTTGCCATCGAGGATAACAAGATGAGTTTTTTATCATATTGCATGAAACTGTCCCTCTACATCATGTCATCTTGCTTAAGGCGTTACTCTGTTTTTAACTTAATACTCTAGATGCATGCTGGATAGCGGTTGATGAGTGGAGTAATAGTAGTAGATGCAGAATTGTTTCGGTCTACTTGTCTCGGACGTGATGCCTATATACATGATGATACCTAGATATTCTTATAACTATGCTCAATTCTGTCAATTGCTCAACAGTAATTTGTTCACCCACCGTAGAATACTTATGCTCTTGAGAGAAGCCACTAGTGAAACCTATGGCCCCCGGGTCTCTTTCTCATCATATCAATCTCCATCACTTTACTATTGCTTTGCTTTTACTTTGCTTTTACTTTATTTACTTTGCATCTCTATACCAAAAATACCAAAAAATATATTATTTATCATCTCTATCAGATCTCACTTTCGTAAGTGACTGTAAAGGGATTCACAACCCCTAAGCCCGTTGGTTGTGTTGAGCTATTGTTTTTGTGTAGGTACGAGGGACTCGAGCGTAGCCTCCTACTGGATTGATACCTTGGTTCTCAAAAAACTAAGGGAAATACTTACGCTACTTTGCTGCATCACCCCTTCCTCTTCGGGGAAATCCAACGCAGTGCTCAAGAGGTAGCAGCGGTCGATGTGTGAAGTAATAGTAGTAGATGCAGACATGAGTCGGTCTACTAATGTTGGACGTGATGCCTATATACATGATCATTGGCTTGGATATCATCATAATTATTTGATCTTCTATCAATTGCCCAACAGTAATTTGTTTACCCATCGTATGCTATTTTCTCGACAGAAGCGACTAGTGAAATCTACGGCCCGACTATCTTTTATCATATAGTTTTCAGATCTATATTTCCAAAAACCCCAAAATACCTTGTTTATTTACTTGTTTTATTTTATGTACTTGCTAGATCTATTTATCCAATCTCATACAGTTTAATCTATCTTTTTACTGTGGATGAATTGACAACTCCTCTTACGCGTCGGGTTGCAAGTATTTGTTCTTTGTGTGCAGGTACCGTTTACATAGTGTTGCTTGGTTCTCCTACTGGATTGATAACTTGGTTTCATAACTGATGGAAATACCTGTCGTAGCTGTACTGCATCACCCCTTCCTCGTTGAGGAAATACCGACGCAGTTTCAAACCGCATTAGCCGACGCGGCCCTTGTTGACGGTTGTGGCGGCCGAACGAGCCGGAGCAGTGGCTGGAGACGCATCACGAGCCGCCGGACAGGGCCGAGGGGGCGGAGTGACTTTCTTCTTCTTCATTATCGTCGCTGCTTCAACGAGGGCCGACGTGGCCACCATTGTCTTCCTAGCACGTTTGGCACCGGCGAGAGTAGTGGGAGGGCGGCCGACCATCACTAGAGAGGCAGTGGCAACCAGTATGGTGGTCCGGATGGGATTTTTTTCATCCCCAACCTCTTCCTCGGTGCGGGCGGCGGCACATGGGTGGTTTGTGGTGGCGACGCGTCGATGGCGGTGGCCGGGGGGTGCGGTCATCGACGCTGATGGTGGCACATGAGGAGGCGGTGGCAGGAACTAGCTATGGCGCGGTGCGAGAGGGAGAAAGAGGTGGGGGGAAGTTTACTGGACCGGCTGGGGATGAGTATATTTTGGTGCCGCAGGTCAGATTTTCGGCGGAGGAGTAAATCTTTTACTCTCTAACCAATTTGAGACTTTGGCTAGGTGCGGTTTAAAAGAGTACTTCCCTATATGTTGTTTTCAGGGGATCGGCTAGAGATGCCCTTATGTCGGTATGATTCCATCGATGAAAACGGAAGAAACAATCCAGTTTTGGAATTGTCACATCCCTGCTTTCCTCTTATGCATTAGGGTTGGTTGAACTTGTGCATCATGTTTAAATTTCTTTTAAACTTGAAATGGGGGCTAATCAACCCCAACACCCCCCTGAAAATGCTAAATTGCAACAATTGGAATTTCAATGAACCCAAAATGCCCTTCATAAAAGCCCACCATTTTTGGTTCTGGTTTAAACCTCTGCCTAAAATGGTTCTACAATTTATGGGGCCATTCTGGATTTTTGAACCAAGTCATAAGTATTTGAATTTGGGCATTTTAAATCTTATAAATATTTTAAAGTGCTCAAATAATCTTGGAAGCATTTTTAGGCAGTTGAGAATATTCTCAAATGTGCCTCTGAATATTTCCAGAGTTTTTGGAAATGAAATAGTATTTATTCTATTTCAAAACACAGTACAGAAAATAAATAAAAGAGAAACAGAAAACAGTGCAGAGCACTTGCCTAAGCCCACCTGGCCGGCCCACCTAGCAGCCCAGCCCACCTGCTGTGCCAGCGAGCTGCTTGCTCTCGCCAGCACAGGCAGGCAGGTGCTCGACGACCTAGCAGCCCAGCCGCTCCCCTCATCGACCTGTCGCCCTAGGACGAACCCTCTCTCTCTCCCCGAGCTCCCAGACACACTCGCTCTCTCTCTGGTTCCCTCTCTCGCCCTCCCCGACGTCGCCCGAGACGTCACCATCGCCGCCGCTCGCCGCAGCTACGTCCAACGCCGTCCCCGCGCCCTCTCACCGTGTCCGGACGGTTCGTCGTCGTCGACTACGTCAACGAGCCGAGCTGCATGACCTCGGAGCCCCTGCATCGTCCCCGCCACCATCGTCTTCAACCTTCGGCCGCCGTCGATCATCGTCATCGATCCGCCGCACCCGAGCTTCCCCGAGCACACTGACCCTCCCTGCGGCTTCCCTGTGAGCTGCTGAACCTCCCCGTGTTTTTCGTTTCGCCCCTAGAACACCATAGACGCCGTGCCTCTTGTGCCCGAATGCGCCGCCGCCTGACCACGTCGCCGGCGATGCTCCGGTGATCATTTGGTCATGGGCTTGTGCCCGTCACACTCCCCGCGCGGCGTAGATGCTGTAGGTGCTTTCGCCGCATCGCCTAGGCCACCGCAGCCATGAGCACGAGCACACCCGAGCCTCGGCCTCCGCCGAGCTCGTCGCCGGCGATGCTCCGGCCACTCCCCGGCGAAACCACCACCGTGGTTGGATGCGAGCGAGTCCCAGCTCCACGTAGGTGCTCTCCGCGCGCCAAATGGTGCCCTGTGGGCAAATCCCGCAGCGCGCCGCCGCGTCTGGCCTCGCCGGCGGCTAAACGCCGGCAGGCTTTGACCGCTGACCGGCGAGGTTGACCCCGCTGACACGAGTTGACCTCCCCCTCTCTCTCATGACATGTGGGCCCCGCCCGACTAATTAGTCTAGTTAGTGCTAATTAACTAGGTTAGTTTAGTTAGTAGTCACTGACCAGTGGGCCCCACTGGTCAGGTTTGACCAGGACCAGGCACTGTTGACTGCTGACGCAGTGCTGACGCAATTACTCATTTTCTGGATTTAATCTTATATAGGAAATTCCAGAAAATAGCCAAAACTTCTAAAAATCATAGAAAATCAACCATAGCTCCAAATCAAACAAATTATATATGAAAAATGATCAGAAAAATCAATCTATCCATCTGTAATGGTTTCATGCATGACAAACCACTTTAACCTTGCTGTTTAGGTGAAACAAGCTAACACACTTATTATGCATAGGAACTTTAACTCCCATTTGAATCTTTGGTTCAAATGGACGCATTTCAACTTGTTTCACATTGCATTAGGCAGGACACATCATTTTGCCATGTCATAGCATGCATCATATTGTTGCATATTGTCATGTGTTGATTATGTTATGTGTGTCCTTCGTGGTAGGTTCTCCCTTCGAGGATATCTCCGAGTATCCAACTGAAGGGCAGTACCCTACTACCACTCCATCAGGCAAGCAGCCCATTTGATCATATCGATACAATCCCATGTTCTCGCCTCTGCTCTCCTTTACTGCATTAAGACAACAACGTTTCAAACTGATGTGTGCTGCGGTAGTTGAACCCTTATCCTCTGCATGACCTGTCATTGCCACAGTAACTAGATGAAACCCACTAGCATGTGTAGGAGTTGATTGAGCCATGTTTGTGTTTCCTACCTTGCTATGCCTGCTATGCTTAGAGTTGTGTCAGGTCTGGTTCATCTGGGTGATGGGCTAGAGTGAAATGATTATGTCGGTAATGTGAGGGTTGTGTTGAACATGATTTGGTAAAGGTATCGATGAGAGGCCATGTAGGAGTACATGGTGGGTTGTTTCATTGAGGCCTTCCCTAAGAACTGAGATCTGTATGTGTGATTTTAACAATCAGCTACTACCATGCATTGGGATCCTTAATTGACCCTCTCGGCTTCTTAATCACCCTAGTACTCTGTCCAGGAGTTGCAAATAGTTTTTGGTGTTTGTAGGTTATGTGTTGGCGGCCGTGCGTAGCGCTGACCCTAGGGGTGGGCTATGTTGCGGTAGATACACCGTGGCCGGGTATGCCGGGCGCCCGTTTGGCGTCTCGGGACCCTGTTCACATCGTTCGGGGCTGTATGTGGAAACCTCGGTCGGACTCCCTGCGGATGGATCCTGGATAGGCGATAAACCAGGAATAGAGACTTGAGTGTTTAGGTAGGCCGTGGCCGACACCCTCGTTGGGCTTCCGCTTGAAGGTTGCCGAGTACATGTCGTGTAAACGGCGGTAAGTGGTGAGAGCGTGTATGAAGAAGTACACCCCTGCAGGGTTAACATCATCTATTCGAATAGCCGCGTCCGCGGTAAAGGACTACTTGGTTGCCTATACAGTTCATAGACAAGTTAATGGTTACTACTAAAAAACTCAAGATAAGTGTGAGTACTGAGGATGGCTCTCTCGTAGGATGACGAGGGAGGATCCCCGGTGGAGTATTGTGTTGGTGATTAATGGACTCGTGTGCGAAAACTATTTTACTAGTGGTGTCTCGTAGGATAGCTTAGCCAAGAGTCAAAGCTGGCTTGCTGCAATAACTCCACCACCTTCGTGAGAATGAGCATGTATAGTAGGTTCTGATGTAAGACTTGCTGAGTACCTTTGTACTCATGTTTGCTTAATTACTGTTTTCAGACGACAACACCGCCCCCTCCGATGGGTTTTATGTAGATCTCGACGTCGATGAGTGAGTTGCCACCCAGGTGGTGATCCTGGCCATGGAGGGCACTATGTAGATAGACAGGCTTCGAGAAGCCTTCTTTCTTTCTAGTGTCTGTACTTAGACTATTTGCTTCCGCATGTGCTTATATGCTTGTATGACTTGAGTGTCGGGTCATGTGACCCCTACCTGTATGAACATGTTATGTATGGCTCCCTGGAGCCTTTAAATAAAGTACTTGAGTTGTAGAGTTTTGTTGTGATGCCATGTTGTATTTACACATATCGAGCATATTGTGTGTATGATTGAAATGCTTGGTATGTGTGGGATCTGACAATCTAGTTGTTTATCCTTGGCAGCCTTTCTTATGGGGAAATGTAATCTGGTGCTCCTCGAGCCATAGTAGTCCGCTACAGTCCGGTTCACCGGAGTCCTGCTAGCCCAGTACTACTGCTCAGGACACTTGACTGGCCGGCATGTGTTTCACTTCATTCCTATGTCTGTCCCTTCGGGGAAATGTCACGCGGTGACTTCCGGAGTCCTGCCTAGCCTGCTACAGCCCGGGTTCCCTGGAGTCCTGTTAGCCCAGTGCTACAGCCCGGATTCACTCGCTGATGACCGACATGCTCGATGTGATTCATGCATGCCTGTCTCCATAGGTCTGTGCCGCTTTGGGTTCACGACTAGCCATGTCAGCCCGGGTTCTCTGTCATATGGATGCTAGCGACACTATCATATACGTGAGACAAAAGGCACAAACGGTCCCGGGCCATGGTAAGGCGACACCCGTGGGGATATCGTGCGTGAGGCCGCAATGTGATATGAGGTGTTACTGGCTAGATCGATGTGACTTGGAATCGGGGTCCTGACAGCGTTGGCATCAGAGCCGGACTGCCTGTAGGTTCGTTGAGACAAACTGGTCGATGTCGAGTCTAGAAATGCTTTAGTTATATGTAGGGGAATTGATTGTGGGAGGGAACGTAAGGCTCTTTTACTCCTTTACCTTATGCCCTCTGATCTGAGTCATTGTCTTCTCTTTCAACGTGGGTTAAGGACTAGGCTCTCTTCTTCTATCAGGTTCACGTGTTACTAATCCGTAGTAGCTTATAGGATTGTTGTTACCAGCCTCAGTACAGTTTCTACTACTTTTAGTATGTTGCCAGTTGAATCAGAACCTTGATATGATGTTGTTGAGTGGTATTGCAAACTGTTGTGGATGTCTCAAATCTTTTTCTGAGCATTTACAGCTGTTATGCTATCCGATTTCCCCTAGAAAAGTCTAATGCTTTTGCATTATTCTGTGCTTTCAGATGGCCACCGTTCGCAGAACCAAGTGGCCATCTGACCCGGTGCCTCGATGTGCCCGGCCACACGGCCATGTTGGTTCGAGTGATGGTTGAGTCAGGTTATCCGTGGTATCCGGAATATACCATCGAGGAGCAGTTCAGAGACTTCAACCAGAGCCAGTACCTCTGTACCGTCAGGATATATCCCTCTTATCCTGGAGCCACTGAGCCCCTTCACTGTTCCTATGGGCTTGGGGTCACTATTGAGATGTCTGTGCAGGATGCAGCCTATTCAATGATGACTATCATTCGAGCCAGGACTGCCTTGCTACAAAACACCGATTTCTGTTACATGCCAGCCTCCCTTCCTGGAGCACAGGGGTACTATCAGGCTTTGTACTATGATTCTTCACATGAGGAGTCACTACTCCGCACCACTGCCGAGATGCTCGAGGATAAGGACCGCGAAAATCAGGCCTTGCGTATGGAGCTTTTCCACACTCGTTCTGATCATTGGGCCACTTTGACTCGGTTTGCACCTGCGGTGCAGGCAGGATACATGGACATGAGGGACCTGTACCCTGTACGGTCTGGATTGCCAGATTGTATGGAGTGGCGTGATGTAGGAGGCATCACCCCTCCTCGTGGTCCCCGTCTGCCACCACCTGTGGGACCGAGGCCACATCCGAGTCCCTATGGTCCGCAGGCTCCGCAGGACTGTCTGTTCCCAGATGATCATGTTCCACTTCCAGGCTTTGGTGGCGACTTCTATGAGGATTACTACGGAGCCGTTTGAGCTAGTAGTAGTTTCACTAGTATTGTAACAGTTGTATTCTCCACAGTCCTGCGTGACCCGTGGGATAGAACTTAGTGTGTATCACGCTCCGGAGGTGTAGAAAAATAATGTATAGGAGCTTGGAATGCCTCCGATGTAACGCCCCGGATATAACCTTCCCAATTTGTATCCAACTCTTGCCGTTTCCGGCGTTAAGTTATATTTATTTCTCGGGTTCGGGTCTTTGTCTCCGTGTGTTGTTTTTGTTTTCATGCATCTCTTATCATGTCATCATGTGCATTGCATTTGCATACGTGTTCATCTCATGCATTCGAGCATTTTCCCCATTGTCCGTTTTGCATTCCGGCGCTTCGTTCTCCTCCGGTGGTCAATTCTAGCTTTCTTTCGTGTGTGGGGATTAAACATTTCCGGATTGGACCGAGACTTGTCATGCGGCCTTGGTTCACTATCGGTAGACCGCCTGTCAAGTTTCGTATCATTTGGACTTCGTTTGATACTCCAACGATTAACCGAGGGATCGAAAAGGCCTTGTGTGTGTTGCAGCCCAACACCCCTCCAATTTGACCCAAAACCCACCAAACTCTGCTCCATGTCCTAGAGCGTTCGATCACGATCGCGTGGCCGAAAACCGCACCTCGTTTGGACTCTCCTAGCTCCACTTATGCCTATAAATAGCACCCCCGTTTTCGGATCTCTTCTTCCTCCCCGAAACCCTCCCCCCTAAAAAAAAGAGATCCCGCCGCCGCCGGACGTGTCCGCGCCAGGCCGGACAACGTTCGGATCGCACCCGCTGCCGCCCGCAGCCACTCGCGGGGCGGCACATGGCAGCCGGCCACCGCCGCCGCCGCGGCCCGCCCGGCCCGCGCAGGGCCCCGAGAGCCCATCGCCCCGCCGCCCGCGTCCGGTCGCCCCGCCGCCGTCTTCTCCCGCGCCGGCGCCCGAAGCCGCCACACGTCGCCGCCGTTGCCTAGGCGCCCCCGCGCCGGATCTTCTCGCCGGCCGCCGCCCTGCGCAGCGGTCGCCGCCTCCGGCAGCCCCCGCGCAACCCCGCCGCCTCGGTCGCCGCGCCCTCACCGGACGGCCCCTCCTCTCCTCACTCCGGCGACCGCGACAGCTCCGGCAAGCTCGGATCCAGCCGTGCCTCGGTTTCCGTGCAGATCTGAGATATTTTGAATCGGGGTTGACTTTTGTTCCCCGAACCCTATATTTTTATGCATACTTTGACCTGCCGTAACTTTGCATCCGTAGCTCTGATTTGAGCATATAGCATATCAAAATGTTCGTCCCGACGAGTACATAATTTCATCCCATTGCATCATTTCCATTTGAGTTCATCTTGATGCCGAAAATGCTGTTAGAAGGGGCCTTCGTGAGTTAATTGTCAGATCTGCTAGTTCATCTTAGACTTTTGTCATTTTTGCCATGATTATTGTGTGCATGATATGCCTGCGAGTCCTTCATATGTTTTGTTAAGCATTTTGTCTTCTTTCCAGAGGTGCAACCCATGCATTTTTAGGATGTGTGTGGTGACTTGTGCAAGCTTGCAAAGAGAGGCATCCGGGAAATCTGTTTTCAGAGACTTAGTAGTTTTCACTAAGTCTGGGATTATTTAGTTCATGATGCCATATGTTCAGCTTGTTTCCTAGTGATCCATGCCTCTTTTGAGGATGATCACTAAAGGAGTTTTGTTAACCATGTTATGCTCTATGCATCCATGTCTTTGTTTGCAATTATGGAGCACCCTAGCTTGAGACAATCAAGCTCTACTTTTGCTTCGTGGTGAATCTGGGCAGATCGTCAACTCGTTTGCGATTTTGTCGGCGTTGTTGTAGTTGATCCGTGCATGCTATGTCATTGTTCTTGCCATGTCTAGCTTGTATTTTGTGCCTTATTAATGGATGTATGCTTGTCTTGCCATTACTTGCACTGTAGTGAGTGCATCGAGCTCGTTTACATGCCTTCGTGAGTTATATTTCTGCATGTCTCAGTTTTCACTAAGTCTGAAAACTGATTGTGTTTTAGCTATGTTCGTGTGCTCATTTATATATTTTGTGATCCCTTTTGGCCCCAGGTCACTTTGGGACTTGTGTTAAGCTTGTTGAGTAGCTCCATGCCATGTTCTTATTTATCTTAATCAGGTCATGTATCATGTTGTTTTGCTGCTCCGAAGAGGGCTTCGTGATCTGAAATTTCAGACAAGTGTTAATTTCGCTAAGTCTGGAATCTGTTTTGCATTTGCGTTTTTGCCATGCTTGTTTGAACCTCATAATGGATGAATTGGCCGTGGCTCAGTGCTAGTCTTTTGTTAAGCATCTTGTGTGCATCCCTGCCATGTATTTTGTTGTCATGTTTGGTGGCTGTAGCATGTTCATCTCATTGCATTTAGATGCCTACTTGCTGTAAATCGCAGACCGGTGTCATTCTTAAAACGCTTGCCATTTCCAAACCGTAACTCCGATTCCGGCGTTCTTTATATCGTTTTCAAGCGATTTCATCTCATCTTTCCAGTGGAACCCTTGGAATTCCAAGTTGAGGCCAGGTTCATGCATTTCCTGTCATATCTTGCATTTTGCATCCCGCATCGCATCCCGCATAGCATATCATCATTTCATCTTATTGCTTGGTCTTGCACGTGGTTGATTGCATCCTTGTTGCTTGTTTGTCTTGTTGGGTAGAGCCGAGAGACGAGTTCACTACCGAGGAGCCCGTTGAGTTTGCTTGTGAGGATCCAGTCAACTCTGACAACTGTGCAGGCAAGATGATTATACCCTCGAAATCACTACTATCTTTGCTATGCTAGTTTGCTCGCTCTTGCTATGCCAATGCTACGATGCCTACCATTTGATTGTCAGCCTCCCAATTGCCATGTCAAACCTCTAACCCACCTTGTCCTAGCAAACTGTTGTTTGGCTATGTTATCGCTTTGCTCCGCCCCTCTTATAGCGTTGCTAGTTGCAGGTGAAGATTGGAGGCCGTTCCTCGTTGGAACATTTATTTACTTGTTGGGATATCATTATATTTCCATGTTATCTTAATGCATCTATATACTTGATAAGGGGTGGAAGGCTCGGCCTCTCGCCTAGTGTTTTGTTCCACTCTTGCCGCCCTAGTTTCCGTCATATCGGTGTTATGTTCCCGGAATTTTGCGTTCCTTACGCGGTTGGGTTATAATGGGAACCCCTTGATAGTTCGCCTTGATTAAAGCTTTTCCAGCAATGCCCAACCTTGGCCTTACCATTTGCCACCTAGCCTCTTTTTCCCTCGGGTTTCCGGAGCCCGCGGGTCATCTTATTTTACCCCCCACCCCCGGGCCAGTGCTCCTCTGAGTGTTGGTCCAAACTAGAGTCATGTGCAGCGCCCCCTCGGGGAAACTCGAGGTTTGGTTTTAGTTGTATGGAGCGCTCATCTGAGTGTGCCCTGAGAAAGAGATATGTGCAGCTCCTATCGGGATTTGTCGGCACATTCGGGCGGTGTTGCTGGTCTTGTTTTAACCTGTCGAAGTGTCTTGAGTTACCAAGATACCGAGTCTGATCGGAACGTCTTAGGAGGAGGTCTATTCCTTCGTTGACCGTGAGAGCCTGTCATGGGCTAAGTTGGGACTCCCCTGCAGGGATTGAACTTTCGAAAGCCGTGCCCGCGGTTATGGGCAGATGGGAATTTGTTAATGTCCGGTTGTAGATAATTTGAACCTTAATTAATTAAAATGAATCAACTGAGTGTGTTACCGTGATGGCCTCTTCTCGGCGGAGTCCGGGAAGTGGACACGGTGTTGGAGTAATGTTTGCGCAGGTTGCTCTCTAGTTTCTCGCTCGTGCCTTGCCTCCTCTTCTCGCTCTCTTTTGCGTATAAGTTAGCCACCATATATGCTAGTCGCTTGCTGCAGCTCCACATATATTTGCCTACCCTTCCTATAAGCTTAAATAGTCTTGATCGTGAGGGTGCGAGATTGCCGAGTCCCTGTGGCTCACAGATTACTATAACTCCAGATGCAGGTCCAGGTGATTCCGCTCCAGGTGACGAGTACGAGCTCAAGTGGGAGTTCGACGAGGACTCTCAGCGTTACTACGTTTCCTTTCCCGATGATCAGTAGTGGTGCCCAGTTGGGGGTGATTGGGACCGTTGTCGGACGTTGGGTTTCTTCTATTTTGGCGCCGTAGTCGGGCCATGAGTGTTTTGGATGATGTAATGTTATTTATGTACTTGATTGACGTGGCGAGTGTAAGCCAACTATATTCTCCCCCTTATTATTCATATTACTTGGGATGTTGTGAAGATTGCCTAACTTGCGACATATGCCTTCAATGCGATTATGTCTCTAAGTCGTGCCTCGACACGTGGGAGCTATAGTCGCATCGAGGGTGTTACATCCGATGAGATGTAATGTCTTTCACCGTAGTTGTACTCTAGCCTGGGCTTGTACTAAACTATGTACGGTGTGTATGACCAATGGTATATACATGGCAGTTTCTATATTACCATGTCGTGTAATGAACATCTTAGCATTCCATGTTATCCATTACATTCTACACTTCCTTGCTAAGTTTGTGCCATCCTTATCTAAATTGTTGTCTTGTTTTCTCCTAGGATGGTCAACACCCGCAGCAACCCTGCTGCCCTGGAGCAGGGGGAAGCTAGTGTAGTTAGGGGTGAAAATCTGCCTCACCCGCCTTCTCTGGCCGAAGTGATGCTGGAGGCGGAAAGAAACAAGCGTGAGACTAACCGCTTGTTGGAGCGGATTGAGCAGAACACTGCACGCCATCAGCGAAATGACTTGGTGTCAATCAATGACTTCATCAAGTTGTACCCACCAAAGTTCAATCATTCCGTCGAGCCCCTCGACGCGGATGACTGGCTCCGCAGCATCACACACAAGCTACGTTCTGCTAACGTAGCCGAAGCTGATAAGGTTACCTATGTTGCCTATCACCTCAAAGGCCCTGCTAGCCTTTGGTGGGAAAACTTTGAAGCTATGCGCCCGGTCGGCCAAATCACTATTTGGGCTGAATTCAGTGAGGCTTTCCATGAGCATCACATCCCGGAAGGTCTCATAGATCGCAAGAGGGAAGAGTTCTGCAATTTCACCCAAGGAAGACTGACTGTGGATGCATATAGTCGTGAATTTGGGAATCTGGCACGATATGCTCCTGAAGAGGTATCCACCGACGCTAAGAAGCAGGCAAGGTTCCGCAAGGGACTTAGCCCTGAGCTTCGCCGCGATCTTCGTCTGCACGAGTGCACCTCCTTTCAGAAGTTGGTCAATAAAGCCATCAGTGCTGAGACAGGCCAATCTGACTATGACGCTTCACGTAAGCACTCTCGTGATTTTGGCTCTTCATTCGGCTCTGGATCTCAGAAGCGCCGGGTGTGGATTCCAAGCACGGCACTGTCACCCAGGTTCATTCTGAGGCCATCCTTTGAGGCGCCTCGTCCCAACCAGCAGTTTGCACCGCCCAAGCCCTATGGTGGCCCCGCTGCTAATGCTGCTCCACGCCCCAATGTTGTGACATGTTTCAAGTGTGGAGAGCCGGGTCACTATAGTCGAGAGTGTCCCCAGAACAACAACCCCAATTAGTCTGGAAAGTCTGTTGGTCGTGGTAAGCCGGCGGGAAAGACATTCTACGCCAAGCCGGTCACCACTGCACGTGGCCATGTCAACTATGTCTCAGCTGAGGAGGCTCATGAGGATCCTAACGTCGTCCTTGGTACGCTCCTTGTTAATTGCCATCCGGCATCTGTTCTTTTCGATACGGGAGCATCTCATTCATTCATATCTGAGAGCTATGCTCGATTGCATAACACAACATTCTGTGACATGCCCACTACCATGGAAATTCAAACCCCTGGCTCTAGATGGCAAACCTCTAGAGTAAGCCATGGGAATGAAATTCTTGTCGATAGACTTGTCTTCCTTGCATCCTTAATAGCTCTCAAGTCCTCGGACATAAACATCATCTTGGGTATGGACTGGATGTCAGTTCATTATGCTAAGATTGATTGTGCCACTAAAACCGTTCAACTTACTCACCCATCGGGCAAGACAGTCAATATCTTAACTCGAATGGCCAAGCGCCATCTTTACTCCCTAAATGCCAACCCCCTTCCAGACCTTGAAGATATTCTGGTAGTACGAGACTTCCAAGATGTCTTTCCAGAAGAACTGCCAGGTGTTCCACCTGACAGGGATGTCGAGTTTGTGATACACCTTGTTCCAGGAACCGTTCCAATTTCTAGAAGACCGTATAAGATGGCACCCTTAGAATTAGCCGAGTTTAAGAACCAACTCGATGAGTCCTTGAAAAAGGGTTTCATCCGTCCTAGTTCCTCTCCTTGGGCTTGCCCCGTCCTCTTCGTCAAGAAGAAGGATGGAACGGATCAGATGGTTGTAGATTACCGACCTGTCAACTTGGTCACTATCAAGAACAAGTATCCGCTTCCCAGAATCAACGATCTGTATGATCAGCTCGCTGGATCCTCGGACTTATCCAAGATGGATTTGAGGTTGGGCTACCATCAAATCAAAATCAGAAATGGGGACATTTCCAAAACGGCCTTTGTTACTCGTTATGGCCAATACGAGTACACCGTCATGTCCTTCGGTTTAACCAATGCCTCAGCCACCTTCTCTCGGTTAATGAACTCAGTCTTCATGGAGTATTTGGATAAATTCGTCATAGTATACCTCGATGATATACCCATCTACTCCAAGAATGAAGAGGAACATGCCGAACATCTAAGGCTGGTATTGACGAAACTTCGGGAGCATCGCCTTTATGCCAAATTCTCCAAGTGTGAATTTTGGTTGCCAGAAGTGACCTATCTAGGCCATGTAATCTCTGGTAAGGGTATTGCTGTCAATCCCGAGCGAGTTCAAGCCGTCCTTGATTGGACACCACCTGAGACGGTCAAGCAAGTTTGAAGCTTCCTTGGCTTAGCGAGCTATTGCCGCCGCTTCGTCGAGAATTTCTCCAAGGTTGCTAAACCTCTAACTGAACTTCTCAAGAAAGATAAAAAGTTCGAGTGGACCCCACAGTGCGAGTTCAGCTTTCATGAACTGAAAAGACGCCTGACATCTGCTCCCGTATTGGTACCACCAGATTTCTCCAAGGACTTTATTATCTATTGCGACGCCTCGCGACAAGGACTAGGTTGCATACTCATGCAAGATCGTCAGGTAATTGCCTATGTTTCACGGCAATTACACCCCCCATGAGGAAAACTATCCCACACATGATCTAGAGCTTGCAGCTGTAGTCCATGCACTCAAAACTTGGCGACATTACCTTCTCGGTAATTGTTGCGAGATCTTCACCGATCACCAAAGTTTGAAGTATATCTTCACCCAACCAGATTTGAATCTCGGGCAAAGATGTTGGGTCGAGTTGATCTCGGATTACAACTTAGGAATAACTTACACCCGGGCAAAGACAATGTCATGGCTGATGTGCTAAGTCGTAAATCTTATTGTAACAACCTGATGTTACAACAAAGTCAACCACTTCTCCACGAGGAATTTCGTAAGCTTAACCTTCACATAGTTCCTCGAGGATTCCTATCCACCCTGGTGGCGAAGCCTAACCTTATGGATCAGATCGTAACCGCCCAGCGGTATGATAAGGGCATATCCCGGATTAAGGAAAACATTACTAGCGGAGTTGCTAAATGTTTTTCCATGGATGAGCGAGGTGTTGTCTTCTTCGAGAACCGCTTGGTGGTTCCCAAGAAACAACATCTACGCCAGTTGATTCTTAAGGAAGCTCATGAATCCCCTCTCACCATTCATCCCGGTAGTACTAAAATGTATCAAGGCCTACGCCAGAGGTTTTGGTGGACTAGGATGAAGAGATAAATTGCTCAATACATTGCTAGTTGCGACGTCTATCGTCGTGTTAAAGAAGAGCACCAACGGCCTACTGGCACCCTTCAACCTTTGGCTATTCCTGAGTGGAAATGGGATAAAATCAGTATGGATTTCATTACTGGGTTTCCCAGGACCAAGAGAGGGAATAATGCTATCTTCGTCGTGATCGACCGTCTTTCCAAAGTAGCCCATTTCCTACCTGTTCGTGAGAGTATCACCGCTAGCCAGCTAGCAGATTTTTATATTTCTCGGATAGTGTCTCTCCATGGTGTTCCTTTGGAAATCAATTCAGACCGTGGAAGTCTCTTCACCTCTTGATTTTGGGAAAGTTTCCAAAATGCTTTGGGAACTCATCTCTCCTTCAGCACCGCCTTCCACCCTCAATCAAGTGGTCAAGTAGAACCTGTCAACCAAATTCTGGAAGACATGCTACGAGCTTCTGTCATCTCATTCAGAATGGATTGGGAGAAATGCCTTCCATTTGCCGAATTTGCCTACAACAACAACTACCAAGCTAGTTTGGGCAAAGCTCCTTTCGAAGTTCTATATGGACAAAAATGTCGAACACCCCTAAACTGGTCAGAGACCGGAGAAAGACAACTCTTTGGTCCGGACATGATCCAGGAGGCAGAAGAGCAAGTTCGCATTATTCGTGAGAAATTGAAAACCGCCCAATCTCGTCAGAAGAGTCAATATGATCGACATCATAAGACTATGACCTATGAGGTCGACAAGAAGGCCTACCTTCGGGTTACTCCTTTGAAGGGAACCCATCGATTCGGTATCAAAGGCAAGTTGGCTCCTCGTTACATTGGACCCTTTCACATTCTTGCCAAACGAGGAGAAGTTGCGTACCAATTGGAACTACCTCCGCAACTATCCAGAGTTCATGATGTCTTCCACGTATCTCAACTCAGGCGTTGCTTCTCGGATCCTATCAGTGGAGTGGACCACGAAACGCTTGATCTCCAAGATAACCTTACATACCGAGAGTACCCTGTTTGTATTCTCGATCAAGCCGAGGGTACCACTCGACGCCGCAACATCAAGTTTCTCAAGGTTCAATGGTTACACCATTCCGAGAAAGAGGCTACTTGGGAAAGGGAGGATCGTCTTCAACTTGAGTACCCCTCCTTCTTCCCGACGAGTCATGAATCTCGGGACGCGATTCTTTTGAGTGGGGGTGAGTTGTCACAACCCTGCTTTCCTGTTATGCATTAGGGTTGGTTGAACTTGTGCATCATGTTTAAATTTCTTTTAAACTTGAAATGGGGGCTAATCAACCCCAACACTCCCCTGAAAATGCTAAATTCCAACAATTGGAATTTCAATGAACCCAAAATGCCCTTCATAAAAGCCCACCATTTTTGGTTCTGGTTTAAACCTCTGCCAAAAATGGTTCTACAATTTATGGGGCCATTCTGGATTTTTGAACCAAGTCATAAGTATTTGAATTTGGGCATTTTAAGTCTTATAAATATTTTAAAGTGCTCAAATAATCTTGGAAGCATTTTTAGGCAGTTGAGAATATTCTCAAATGTGCCTCTAAATATTTCCAGAGTTTTTGGAAATGAAATAGTATTTATTCTATTTCAGAACACAGTACAGAAAATAAATAAAAGAGAAACAAAAAACAGTGCAGAGCACTT
The DNA here is from genome assembly GCF_018294505.1 of Triticum aestivum. NCBI lineage: Eukaryota > Viridiplantae > Streptophyta > Magnoliopsida > Poales > Poaceae > Triticum > Triticum aestivum. Next base: position 75,327,850 of record NC_057803.1, on the reverse strand, counting down.
ACCTGAGCCCACCTGGCCGGCCCACCTAGCAGCCCAGCCCACCTGCTGTGCCAGCGAGCTGCTTGCTCTCACCAGCACAGGCAGGCAGGTGCTCGACGGCGAGCACAACATGCTTGCCACACAGCTGCCCGCCGCCCAGCCGCTCCCCTCGTCGACCTGTCGCCCTGGGACAAACCCTCTCTCTCTCCCCGAGCTCCTAGGCACACTCGATCTCTCTCTCTGGTTCCCTCTCTCACCCTCCCCGACATCGCCCGAGACGTCACCGTCGCCGTCGCTCGCCGCAGCTGCGTCCAACGCCGTCCCCGCGCCCTCTCACCGTGTCCGGATGGTTCGTCGTCGTCGACTACGTCGACCAGCCGAGCTACACGACGCCGGAGCCCCTGCATCATCCCCGCCACCATCGTCTTCAACCTTCGGCCGCCGTCGACCGTCGTCGTCGATCCGCCGCACCCGAGCTTCCCTGAGCACACTGACCCTTCCTGCGGCTTCCCTGTGAGCTGCTGAACCTCCCCGTGCTTTTCGTTTCGCCCCTAGAACACCGTAGATGCCGCGCCTCTTGTGCCCGAACACGCCGCTGCATGACCACGTCACCGGCGATGCTCCAGTGACCATTTGGTCAAGGGCTTGTGCCCATCACACTCCCCGCGCGGCGTAGATGTTGTAGGTGCTTTCGCCGCATCGCCTAGGCCACCGCAGCCACGAATACGAGCACACCCGAGCCTCAGCCTCCGCCGAGCTCATCGCCGGCGATGCTCCGGCCACTCCCCGGCCAAACCACCACCGTGGTTGGATGCGGGCGAGTCCCAGCTCGACGTAGGTGCTCTCCGCCCGCCAAATGGTGCCCTGTGGGCAAATCCCGCAGCGCGCCGCCGCGTCTGGCCTCGCCGGCGGCTAAACACCGGCAGGCTTTGACCGCTGACCGGTGAGGTTGACCCCGCTGACACGGGTTGACCTTCCCCTCTCTCTCACTGACATGCGGGCCCCGCCTGACTAATTAGTCTGATTAGTGCTAATTAACTAGGTTAGTTTAGTTAGTAGTCAGTGACCAGTGGGCCCCACTAGTCAGGTTTGACCAGGACCAGGTGATGTTGACTGCTGACGCCAGCATGACGCAGTGCTGACGCAATTATTCATTTTCTGGATTTAATCTTATATAGGAAATTCCAGAAAATAGCCAAAACTTCTAAAAATCATAGAAAATCAACCATAGCTCCAAATCAAACAAATTATATATGAAAAATGATCAGAAAAATTCAATCTATCCATCTGTAATGGTTTCATGCATGACAAACCACTTTAACCTTGCTGTTTAGGTGAAACAAGCCAACACACTTATTATGCATAGGAACTTTAACTTCCATTTGAATCTTTGGTTCAAATGGACCCATTTCAACTTGTTTCACATTGCATTAGGCAGGACACATCATTTTGCCATGTCATAGCATGCATCATATTGTTGCATATTGTCATGTGTTGATTATGTTCTGTGTGTCCTTCGTGGTATGTTCTGCCTCCGAGGATATCTCCGAGTATCCAACTGAAGGGCAGTACCCTACTACCACTCCATCAGGCAAGCAGCCCATTTGATCATATCGATACAATCCCATGTTCTCGCCTCTGCTCTCCTTTACTGCATTAAGACAACAACGTTTCAAACTGTTGTGTGCTGCGGTGGTTGAACCCTTATCCTCTGCATGACCTGTCATTGCCACAGTAACTAGATGAAACCCACTAGCATGTGTAGGAGTTGATTGAGCCATGTTTGTGTTTCCTACCTTGCTATGCCTGCTATGCTTAGAGTTGTGTCAGGTCTGGTTCATCTGGGTGATGGGCTAGAGTGAAATGATTATGTCGGTAATGTGAGGGTTGTGTTGAACATGATTTGGTAAAGGTATCGATGAGAGGCCATGTAGGAGTACATGGTGGGTTGTTTCATTGAGACTGTCCCTAAGAACTGAGATCTGTATGTGTGATTTTAAAAATCAGCTACTACCATGCATTGCGATCCTTAATTAACCCTCTCAGCTTCTTAATCACCCTAGTACTCTGTCCAGGAGTTGCAAATAGTTTCTGGTGTTTGTAGGCTATGTGTTGGCGGCCATGCGTAGCGCTGACCCTAGGGGTGGGCTATGTTGCGGTAGATACACCGTGGCCGGGTATGCCGGGCGCCCGTTTGGCGTCTCGGGACCCTATTCACATCGTTCGGGGCCGTATGTGAAAACCTCGGTCGGACTCCCTGCGGATGGAACCTGGATAGGCGATAAACCTGGAATAGAGACTTGAGTGTTTAGGTAGGCCGTGGCCGACACCCTCGTTGGGCTTCCGCTTGAAGGTTGCCGAGTACATGTCGTGTAAACGGCGGTAAGTGGTGAGAGCGTGTATGAAGAAGTACACCCCTGCAGGGTTAACATCATCTATTCGAATAGTCGCGTCCGCGGTAAAGAACTACTTGGTTGCCTATACAGTTCATAGACAAGTTAATGGTTACTACTAAAAAACTCAAGATAAGTGTGAGTACCGAGGATGGCTCTCTCGTAGGATGACGAGGGTGGATCCCCGGTGGAGTATTGTGTTGGTGATTAGTGGACTCATGTGCGAAAACTATTTTACTAGTGGTGTCTCGTAGGATAGCTTAGCCAAGAGTCAAAGCTGACTTGCTGCAATAACTTCACCACCTTCTTGAGAATGAGCATGTATAGTAGGTTCTGATGTAAGACTTGCTGAGTACCTTTGTACTCATGTTTGCTTAACTACTGTTTTCAGACAACAACACCGCCCCCTCCGATGGGTTTTATGTAGATCTCGATGTTGATGAGTGACTTGCCACCCAGGTGGTGATCCTGGCCATGGAGGGCCCTATGTAGATAGACAGGCTTCGAGAATCCATCTTTCTTTCTAGTGTCTGGACTCGGACTATTTGCTTCTGCATGTGCTTGTATGCTTGTATGACTTGAGTGTCGGGTCATGTGACCCCTACCTGGATGAACATGTTATGTATGGCTCCCTGGAGCCTTTAAATAAAGTACTTGAGTTGTAGAGTTTTGTTGTGATGCCATGTTGTATTTACACATATCGAGCATATTGTGTGTATGATTGAAATGCTTGGTATGTGTGGGATCCGACAATCTAGTTGTTTATCCTCGGCAGCCTTTCTTATGGGGAAATGTAGTCTGGTGCTCCTCGAGCCATAGTAGTCCGCTACAGTCCGGTTCACCGGAGTCCTGCTAGCCCAGTACTACTGCTCAGGACACTTGACTGGCCGGCATGTGTTTCACTTCGTTCCTATGTCTGTCCCTTCGGGGAAATGTCACGTGGTGACTTCCGGAGTCCTGCCCGGCCTGCTACAGCCCAGGTTCCCCGGAGTCCTGTTAGCCCAGTGCTATAGCCCGGATTCACTCGCTGATGACCGACATGCTCGATGTGATTCATGTATGCATGTCTCCATAGGTCTGTGCCGCTTTGGGTTCACGACTAGCCATGTCGGCCCGGGTTCTCTGTCATATGGATGCTAGCGACACTATCATATACGTGAGCCAAAAGGCGCAAACGGTCCCGGGCTATGGTAAGGCGACAGCCGTGGGGATACCATGCATGAGGCCGCAATGTGATATGAAGTGTTACCGGCTAGATCGATGTAACTTGGAATCGGGGTCCTGACAGGAATTAACGAAAAGCAAGAGTGAAGTGCATTCTAGGTCCTTCAACTATTTTGATGGTGTCACGTAGGTCCTCAAACTATAAAAAGTGTCATCCAGGTCTTTGAAAATCCTTAAAGTGTAGTAATTGTGTATATATGTGACATCTTTGAAATAGTTTAAGGACATACGTGACACTTTTGAAATAGTTTAAGGACTAGAATAACACACATATTGCACTTTGAAGACCTGAATGACGATTTTCATAATTCAAGGACCTACGTGACACCTCTAGAATAGTTTAAGGACCACTTCGCTCAAAAATCAATCATCCCATATTTAGGAATGGACATGCGTGTGCAGACTGCAGGACACCAAAAAATGAAAAATCTAGAGCATTTCTACGATCAAGAGACATTCTTGCACTTGTATCTCTTGGCACACCAGACGAAAGCCGCGAGATTGAGCGCGCTAAGCGCGGCGATGAGCCAGAAGAAGCGGTCGAGGTGGCCCTCGTTGAGGTCATCCGGTATCCACCCGGGCCCGCCGCCCCTCGTCGTGACGCCGGACACGACGGTCACCACGAGCGAGCTCAGGTAGCTCCCCAGCGACACCGTGAGGAGCCCCAGCGCGGAGCAGAGGCTCCGCATCGACTCCGGCGCCTCGTTGTAGAAGAACTCCGACTGCCCCACGCACGCGAACACCACGCTCGCGCCCACCAGGAGGTACTGCGGCACCTGCCACAGGATGCACATCGGCGCCGCCGCCGCCCGGTCCAGCGCCAGCCGCCGCGCCTCGACCGCCGCCGCGGCCGCCATGACCAGCACGGAGAGGAATAGGCCGACGCCGAACCGCTGCAGCTCCGAGAACCCCCGCTCGTTGCCGGTGAACCTCCGCGCCGCCGGGATGAGCACCCTGTCGTAGACGGGCACGAAGAGGATGACGCTGACGGCGTCGAAGGAGGCTAGGGACGCCGGAGGGATGGAGAAGGTGCCCACCGCCGTGTCCATCATCCTCCCTTGCTCCAGGAACGTCGAGGAGAACTGCGCGAGCACGGAGAAGTAGACGATGCCGGTGGCCCAGATTGGGAGCATGCCGATCACGATCTTGAGCTCCTCAACTTGCGTGACGGTGCAAAGCCTCCATGGATCCGAGTAAAGCTCCTCGGCCGAAGAGACCACCGCAGCCTTGTCCAGGAAACTGAGCACTGGTGTATGCTGCAATTTCTTGGTACCGTCGGACTCCGCCATTGATTCAACCTCCGGTAGCTCGTGGAGGAGAGAAGCATCACGCGGCAAACCCACGTTCCGTTTCCGCACGGCCGCGACGACGACCTGGGAAACTCTTGCCAGCGGGCTTCCCAGAGGCTTCTGCACCCTGTACGAGCCGGAGCCCAGCAAGAAGCTCGCGATGGCCAGCGCGATGAACAGGGTGGGGATCCAGAGGCCGACGACCCACCCGCAGTGGTCCTGCACCCACACGACGACGGCGCCGGAGACGAAGCTGCCGATGTAGATGGAGAAGAAGAACCAGTTGAAGAAGGAGTTCTTTTTCAGCCTCTCCGCCGGGACGCCGTCGTCGAACTGGTCGGCGCCGAAGGAGGAGACGCAGGGCTTGATGCCGCCGGCCCCGATGGCCATCATGTACAGCCCGAGGAAGAACACGGCGGACTGGGACGAGGGCGACGAGCCAGCGTCCTGCGGGCAGTCGAGCCCGGCGCACGCCGCCGGGAACGACGCCGAAACTGACATCGCAGCCATTCCCTGGTGTCGCGCTTGAATTGTTAAGAAACTAGCTCCATTTGAGGTATGCATGGGATCGAATGGATCAAAGCTTTGCGTGTGCTTACAATTAGGTAAACTGCGAAGAAGGCCAGCGTGGTGAGGTATCTGCCGAGGTAGGAGTCGGCGACGATCGCTCCGACGAGGGGGGCGATGTAGCAAGTGCCCTGCCAGTTGGTGTAGTTCCTCGCCGCCGACACATTGCTCTCCTGCAGGATCGTCTTGAGGAAAGTTACCAGGTTGAACTGGATCCCGTAGTACGCTAGCTCCTCGAAGCATTCAGTCACTGCACGCAGTGCAAGCCGGAACTCAGATCTACTAGTTGGTAGTAGTATTTCTCAAGCAAACTTCAAAGTAATTAATGGGCAGCACAGAGAGACAACAGTACTAATGTTCATGGGAAAAAGCCATGCATCTGTGCACTCTGAGCACAAAAAATGGACAAACTGAACTGAAATGAAGTACCCTTGATGTTTTTCTACCAAATCTGCATGAAAACTTGATGGTCTCCGTTTTACCTAAGATGAACTTGCATGCTTTCCAACTGCCGGTACGGTGCTTGGTTATAGGAGTTGTTGTTCCTTTGATGTCAACAACACGGTCCCCTCTGTGTACCGCAGAATCCTGTATAAGACAAGCCTGATACTCTTAGTAGAAGTACTAGTATGTACTTCCTCTGTAAACTAATATAAGAGTGTTTAGATCACTAAAATAGTGATCTAAATGCTCTTATATTAGTTTACGGAGGGAGTACTATCTTTCTGCAAATGCATGAAGTAACTGTATATGGAGTACACGATAGGAAAACAGAGGCCGGATCAGAAAGTGGGTAGAAGACAGAAACTGGCGCCAAGTTAATTGCTAATGATTTTTGCTGTTTACTGATGCTGCCAAGCAGACCATCCTTTTTCAGGGACAATATTATGAGAAAAAACAGTATTGCATCATGCATGTATGTAACAGCCAGCATTTTGCACATCTCAGCACAGCAATATGCAGGTCATAATGCGCTAATCTGCGACGGTTAAAGGAAAACAGATCCATTTGTTTCCAGTATTTCAGTGTCCAAGGATCCATATGACATCCAACCCAGCAAATGCTGGTTTGGGCAGCAAAACGAGCTAATTCTCTCCAAATTTCTCAAGAAAGATATACTCCCTCCGTCCCATAATACAAGTGTCAAAAACGCTGTTATATTATGGAACGGAGGGAGTACATTCATACTTCGAGGGACGCCGAAGCACATAAGAACGAATATTTGCTTTGGAAAATCAAGCTACTGCCAGAGATGAATGTGGAAGAAGTGGCAGAGAAACTGACCTCAAGAAGTGGTTCCTCCAGCTGCAAGTTTTCCTTGAGAGACGCCATGGTGGTACAAAGCTGAACACAGCGGTACGGCGCCTCAATATATATGGATCTCACGTAGTACAAATCTGCGCAAGGTCAAATTTCTACAGTATATAAACTAGAAAGGCATTAGTTTAATACCAGCATACATGCCGCACTTTGGAAGTATGAGCGCTCACGATCGAAAGGTGGACATTAAATTCCATCCATCTCTATCTCTAGAGGGGTGACCCACTTTGATTCCACATTCCACTGTGCGTCATCATACAACAACGTTACGGGTACGAAACAATATAACAATGTCACCGGCTTTCCAAAGCAACGGCGGCTTACATCTTCTGCGTGCATATACAGCTTTGTTCTTTAACCGCGAACCAACTGTGATTGGACGGTCAGAAAGAGGACAGTGGTATCCTCAGCTCATCGGGGGTTCAAGTCTTGATGCTCGTCTTTATTCCTGAATTTAGTTCAGAAGCGTTTAGTTGAAGGAGACGTTTTCGTTGACTACGAAGCGCCTATGATGCCTTCGTAAAATCTCAAGATGATATGCCGGCTCAGTCTCTCGAAGGTACTCATAGAGATGAGGTGTGCATGTGTATGTTCATAGGAATGAATGTATACGCGCATATATATGAGCGTTTGCGTCTGTACTGCCACAGACTGAGTCGATATCACCAAATCCAACCAGAGAGCACTTATGAGCCGAGGAGACGGGAACAGATCCAATAACTTCTGAACGATAACGACTGTCTAAAAAGATGATGACGCCCCTACCATCCAGCATTGCACGGCCGGGCATATGGGAAGGGTCATAGGGAGGGACACCGTATACACGATTCTAGTTTCCCTTCTCCTGCCTTACTCCGACTAAACTCAGTCTGGCAACCTTAACCTGTAGAGGAAATTCCAAACACGTAGTAGATCCTGTATAACCAAAGGGTAAACCCCCGACATTGCACGACCGGACACACCGAATTGAGCATAGGTAGGGATAGCGAGTGCACGATCCGAGTCTCCCTCCTCATGCCTTACCCCACTAACCCAACCTGATGACTTTAACCCTTAGAGGCAGTTCCAAACATGTAGCACATATAGCCAAGGGTAGACCATTTTAGTTTCCAAAACACCTACCCGCTCATATTCAGACGAATATAGTTGACAAAAATACGGATACATGACAATTTAGACGAATATAACTGATTTCTTGTGAAATTTGTCGTACCGGGGCTGTCAATTCTCGCTCGGGCACAAGGTCGGACAACCAAGTGCATGCAGAGGCAAGATCTGTGGGGCGACAAGGTACATATTGGCTCAACAACCGAAGCGCACCTAGCCTCTCCCTAATTTTGTTGCACCAAGTTGGGATCGTCTCCTCTTTCCATCCAAAAGATTATAGACCATAAGTATATCAGTTTTGCTAAAGCATATCTAGATGTGTATAAGTATTGCACATCTAAATCCTATGTCATTGATCTTACATTAAGATTCGTGTGGATATTTTCTTTTTCTTTTTTCTTTTTCTTTTTATGCTTGATTCACTCATTTAGATGTGCAATAACTATAGCACATCTAGATGTGCCCTAGACACATCCTAAGTATATTTATGAGATTTCTAGCTCAAAACAAAATATTATGAGATTCCTTTTGCTAATTTTTCTGCATGTTGATTGATCTCCTTCCCATTTATCTAAAAAACAGAGCCTCTTTTCATCTCTAGGATGAGAAAGTGCTCATCTAGTCCCGGGTACACGTGATCACCTAGGCTTGCCTACTCCCTCCTCATGCTCCCATCCATGCTCCCACTTTATCCTACGGCTGTTTTTTTTCTTTTTCCTGACTAATCTAATCATCCCCCTCCCCCTAATTTTAACGGGGTGGGCCCGGGTCTTATTTTGTTCCAATCAAATCAAGCCACGTAGACGGGAGCACGGATGAGAGCATGAGGAGGGAGCAGGCAAGTCTCGTCCGATCACCTAACTTGCAAACAAGCCTATGCAAATAACATCCTATAGGAAAGTTTTTTTAAGCACTTTCCAAGTTATTTTTATAAAAAAAACATGCTTGTAGAAACTGGATACAAGTATGTGCACATAAATTTTGAAACTTAAATATGACTGGTTGGCTAATTTTGTAGCAAGTAACTCTTAACTTATATTGTTCCTTGATAGTTTTGTGACTCTTTGCACAGAACGCAGAAGGTCATGCTTAAGTTTACTTGCATTCATTCTCTACATGCATGCTTTTGTATATATATTTTTGACTTAAAAAATGTGTTCTTTATCAAATACCCTTTTAGGGTTGACATGTACACAGTTCTAAAAGATCTGCTTATCTAGGATGGTCCACATATTTTACATCTCACCAATAGTAAGGTTTTGTGAAACTTAGTTGTTCTACGTCCGAGGCACATGCCACCTTAACCAACATGGCGACGACAACACGAACTGAACGCACTCCATGAAAATGTTTGAACCAACGAAGCCACTCCGACGTTGTCTTGTAACCCCATGAGGCATTTTCAGAAAGGCGAGTGGTTGATTCTAATTTTAGAACGAAGGTCCTAAGTACTTCTTGTCAAACTCCGTCCTCGATAAGTATTTTAATTATACATCCATTTGCTTGGTAGACATTTAGTTTCTAATCTCCGGGCCTTTTACCCTAGACCTTCTTGGTTTTTAGGACGACAAATGTTACACTCACTTGTAACCAAAGTTGGTCAAAAATGACAAGTTATTCGAAACAGAGAAAGCAACTGGGTGGACACTAGTGCTGTCCCACCGTTACCTGCAGAGCTGTAATGGCTGTCCAGACCAATCGTTGTCCACTAGCTAGCAGCACCCAGATCCTAGACGACTACTTATAATTCTAAGCTAACGCGTGCATGTGCTTATTGAAAACAAAACATAGTGCTTCCGTAGATCTTTGGGAGTAATTAAGCGTCTGCCAGCTGAAATTGGCCTGAGAGTGCATCTTGAGCGAAAAGGACGCACGACCGCGCATGTTTTTTATTCCCTGCTGTTGCAGGCCGCACACATTTATTATTTTCAGCCGAGAATGCAGATCATGCTCGGTCGTGCAGTATCATGGGCATGCACCGTGCATTTGTGAGATTCCTTCTGCATTGAATTTTCCTGTGCATGGATTTGACGACAAGCCTTCTAGAGCAGGAGGCAACATCGGTTAGGCTGGTTGTAATGGTAGTATCATAGCTAGTATCATGCATGCTAACTAGACAATTTTGATGAGGTGTCATAACATTAAATGAAGAAAGAGAGGGTGTAGTATCATATCATGATAATGTATCATAATAAATGATATGCTACTTTGTGTCAGGCTAGTCATAGTGAGAGTAACTTAGGTAGTAACATAGCACACCTCGAGATTTTTTTGCTTATGTGGCAAGTAGTTAATGAGAAGTAGTAACATAATATGTTACTGTAACATAGCGCTTTTCAAGACAACATGAGTCTACAAGCTATTAAATGAAGCCACATATGACACTAGTACTCCCTCCATTTTTATTTAGTCCGCATATTAGTTTTGGTCAAAGTCAAGCTTTATAAACTTTGACCAGGTTTATAAACAAAAATATTAATATATACAATAACAAATCAGTACTATTAGATTTATTATTGAACGTTCTTTCACATCATGTAGATTAGTTAAGATAAATGTTAATATTTTTTTCTATAAACTTGGTCAAACTTTACGAAGTTTGACTTCAGTCAACTCTAATATGCAGAGTAAATAAAAACGGAGGGAGTACTATATTACTTTGCACTATGAAGGTAGTAACTTAGACTAGTGTCATGCATATGGCACTAGTCTAAGTTACTCCCCACTATGACCAGCCTCATGCATGACAATAAATAGAGTACTACATAATACTAATATATGATATTATGCATTAGGGAGGTAGTATCATACACTGGTATCATATGCATGATACTAGTATATGATACTCCCCATTACAATCAGCCTTAGCGCGGCGGCTCTGGCCAAAATCACTAGTATTTTGACCATGTCAGGATTTTTTAGCATGATTTGAACCTTTTCATAATTTTTAGCACGATCTGACCTTTTGGTAACGCCATGTCTTGTGACGTTTCTGGTCCATTTAGATAAAACCATTGGACGTTCTTACTTTAATAGATGAGTGGCCACGGGCAGACTTTGCTAGAAACGCTACAAGCAGTGGTGTTTCTCATTGGGGCAGCAACGCCACATGTAATGGTTTTTCTAGCAACGCCATAGTGAATGGTGTATCTTCTATGCCACAAAGGAACTCAACTGCTACTCGACCAGGTTAGAAACGCCCGGTGGTTTGGCGTCTAAATGGGCCAGAAACTTCGTAAGCCATGGCAATGTAGAAAAATGATCAGATCGTACTAAAATTTTCAAGAGAGGTCACTTTGTGCTAAAAAATTCTGACAAGGTCAAAACAATGGTTTTGGCCCGGCTCTTGTGGCAACGACGATGATGATGAGCCAAGTTGGAAGGTGGGATGGGCTTCAGTGCCAATTGGTCGGCGTGGATTGGACGGTGTGACTTCTGAGTTCGTTCACCGTGTGATAGAAACTAGAGAAGTCGGAGCTGTCGCGTTGTTGTGGGTGGCAAGATGGTGAAGAACTGAAGTTGACGTGGATGGTGGCTTTGGTGAGCAAGCAGCACAATAAAGGTTTTGAGCTGGGAAGATTAGGCTTTTGGAAAGTTTTACTTGGAGGTGATAAGTACTCCCTCTGTCTTAAAATATATTAAGACCTTTTTTAACACTAACATAGGGAAGTATAAGATGCAGTTGCTTGTGACCAAAGCTTATCAAAAGCGACGTTCCAGCTTGGAGAGAGTTTTAGAATGACTTGTCAAACACTGTCCTGGTAAGTATCTTATATTTTTGGTAAGTTGCAAATATCCTTTGGCTCTCGGGTGTAGTTTCACCCTATATGGAAAAAACTAGTAATTCAATAAAAAGGTCGAAAAATTCGGAAACTTTTTCAAAAAACAAACTTGATCTTCAATTGTAGTCGTATAAAATGTTTTGCCAAAGAAAAACTCCCCTCGACTTCAGGGCAAGAAAAAAATCAACGACAAAAAACATGAATGGTAACTTGTATATAGTGTTGATTTTGTTTTCACCTAGAATACCATGAAAGTCATTCCCTAGTGAAACTTTTCATACAAAAATACAACAGAAGTTCAAGTTTATTTCCCGAGGCAACAAAAAAATTCTTTCTGTTGTACTCCCTCCGGTCCTTTTTACTCTGCACATTGGATTTGCCGAAAGTCAAACTTTGCTAAGTTTGACCAAATTTATATTAAAAATTATTAGCATCTATAATATCTAATAAATATAATATGAAAATATATTCCAAGATGAATCTAATGATATTGGTGTTGTTATGTGAATGTCTATAATTTTTTATATAAACTTAGTCAAAATTGGATATGATTGACTTCAGACAAACCTAATATGCAGAGTAAAAAGAACCGGAGGGAGTAAAATAAGATACAAGTGTGGGTATTGCCTCGCTAGTGGCATGCCCCCTAGCCATGTATCTTCTCAGAACCTAATAGTTAGACCATTTCCTACCACAGAAGCCTCTTTGCGAAAAAAGTTATTTTTGACCCCATGAGGCATTTTCAGATCGGTGAGTCCGTCGATTTTGCCACAAGCTTGGAGAGAGTTTTAGAGTGAAGTTCCTAAGTAATTCTTGTCAAACACTGTCCTAGTAAGTACTGTATCTTATATTTTCGGTAAGCTGCAGATACCCTTTGGCTCTCGGGTGTAGTTTCACCCTATATGGAGAAAAACTAGTAATTCAATAAAAAGGTTGAAAACTTCGGAACTTTTTTCTAAAAACAAACTTGATCTTCAGTTGTACTTGTATAAAATGTTCCGCCAAAGAAAAACTCCCGTCGACTTCAAGGCAAAAAAAAAATTCAACGACAAAACACATGAATAGTAACTTGTATATAGTGTTGATTTTGTTTTCACCCAGAATACCAGGAAAGTCATTCCCTAGTGAAACATTTCATACAAAAATACAGCAGAAGTTCTCATGCTTATTTCCCAAAAAGTTTCATAATTTTGGCTTTCTTAAGGCCTGTTCTGAAGTCCTCCAACTCCACACTTCACAAACTTCACAGATGATTTTTTCCCGAACAGTTTTGCTACGAGAAGCTGGCTTCTCGAAGTTAAGCCCGATGGCAGTGCAAAATCCTGGAGGAGCATCAGCCCAGCTCCACCGATGCGAAAAGCTGGAGTTGGCCAGTATTACAACCGAAGTGCCACCGCCAAGTCCAAGCCAGCGAACCGGTACGCTCGCACGAAACATAACGCTCCTCTCGCTCTCCATCGAATCGGTACAGGGGCGGCTTCCCTCGATGTCTAGCCCATACTGGGCTGCCTTCAACCGGCCCAAACTGGCGCCCAATAGGCCCACAACCTCCCAGCTGGGCTGCAGCGATGGGAGAAGCTGCACACGAAGCCGAACGCTCGGGAATCACCAGATGAAGCGAGAAGCTGGCTAGGGAAGCTGGATTTGTGAAGTTTTGTGGAGTTGAAGGAGATCAGAACAGGCCCTTAGAATTACTATTTTTCCCCATATAGGATGCACCAACACCAGAGAGCCAAAGGTGACCGTCGTTCGGTAATTATCTTGTATAGTCATTGGCTCAATAGACATTGAGTTTTTAATTTCTTGGCCTATTACCCTAGACCTCTTTGGTCTTTAGGCCCACAAATGTTTTTTTTAGCAGAGGCCCACAAATGTTACACTCACTTGTAACCAAAGTTGGTCAAAAATGACAAGTTATTCAAACAGAGAAAGCAACTGGGTGGACACTAATGCTATTCCACCGCTACCTGCATGGCTGTAATGGCTGTCCAGACCAATCGTTCTGTCCACTAGCAGCACCCAGATCATAGTCGACTATAGTCTAATTCTAACGCGTGCATGTGCTTATTGAAAACAAAACATAGTGCTTCCGTAGATCTTTGGGAGTAATTAAGCAGCTGCCAGCTGACACTGGCGTGAGCATGGGCATCTAGCATGCTAATGGCGATGCTCCACTAACTTGAGCAAAAAAGGATGCACGACCGCGCATGTTCTTATTCCCTGCCGTTGCAGGCCGCTCACATTGTACGTATTATTTTCAGCCGAGAATGCAGATCATGGTCGGCGGTGCACTGCACGTATCATAGACATGCACCGTGTACAGTATTTGTGAGATTCCTTCTGCATTGAATTTTTTCTGTGCATGGATAAGGCGGCATGGCCAATGTGTCGCCCGAGTTCCTTCACCGTGTGCTAGAAACTACTCCCTCCGTTCTGAATTATATAAGATGTTTATTTTTTTCTGAATTATATGTATATAGATGTGTTTTATTATGTTTGTTCACTCATTTCAGTAGGTATGTATTTCATATTAAAATATTCAAAACATCTTATAATTTGAAACCTCAAACCGGGGGAGTAGAAAAGTCGGAGCCAGCTGTCGGGTTGCTGTGGGTGGCAAAGATGGTGAAGAACTCAAGTTGAGGTGGACGGCGGCTTTGGTGAGCAAGCAGCCCAATATTTTGGTTTAGAGCTGGGAAGATGAGGCTTTTGGAAAGTTTAACTTGGAGATACACTTGCTTGTGACCTAAGCTTATCAAAAGCGACGAGTGAAAAGTCACTGATAGAACTGAAATAAAGTAACTGGGTGGACCGTAGCGCTGCCCGACCGCCATAATGGCTGTCCACTAGTAGCACGCTAATCCTAATCACTATTCCACAACACACAAGATCTCTACAGGCCAGCACTTCACCAAGATCGGGATCAGCATCTGAAGGTACGTGAAGAAAAGGACTTCCTCTGAAGTAGGCGCTTTCCATGAGAAACCCATCAAGTGTGCACCCTTTTCAGAAAAAAATAATGATTTTTATATTTATCAAATGATCTAACAAAAATCACATAAGGGTGATTAGTGAATCAGTTTTTCTTAGATTTCGTCTTTTTTTGCATTTTTGTATTTCAAGTCTCGTTAAATGCTCGGTTCAATTGACAGCACAAAAAGAAAAAAACTTTTCAAGAGATTATTTCATTTTTTACATAGACTGCTAACGAATGGATTTTTCCGCATAAATTGCTGACGCATGACTCACTCTAGTTCCCACACACCATACTTTTTTGGATTCTTTTGAAATGTTTTGACTTAGTTTTGAGTTTTCTAAAATAAGGGAAGCATGTGCTCTCCAGACCATACAACATTACTCCCTCTGTTCAAAAATACTTGTCGTGGTTTTAGTTCAAAACCCTTTGCAATGCATTAACTCACACATCTGGGGTACACTGTGGTGCTACCCACCATTGCATGTTTGCAATCACTTTCCAGGTCAGTTACTCTGCCGCTAGAAAGCACGCAGATCCCTGACACTTGAGGTCACAAACTGGAATGATCGAGACATCAGACGTGTTAACTAAAGCTACATGGTTTTATAAGCTTCATTAACAAGAGGGAAAAGTAAACTATTCCACTGTCCAAGTAACGAATGTATCCAACTATCAAAGGATACAAGACCGTACATTACAGAAGACTGTACATTGTTAGCCTGTTCATGAGGGAAATATGCACGCAACTTTCTGTACAATACATGGCAAAGCAGAAAACATTAAAGTACAGAAGCTTTCTTGCACTTGTACTGCTGTGCAAAATAAAGGAAAGCAAGAAAATTCAGGGAGCTGAGGCCAGCAATGAGCCAGAAGAAGCGGTCAAGGTGGCCTTCGTTCAGGTTGTCAGGAATCCACCCCATCTGCTCCCCCCTCGTCGTAAGATACGACACCAGGGTCAGTATGAACGAGCTAA
The DNA here is from genome assembly GCF_018294505.1 of Triticum aestivum. Taxonomy (NCBI): domain Eukaryota; kingdom Viridiplantae; phylum Streptophyta; class Magnoliopsida; order Poales; family Poaceae; genus Triticum; species Triticum aestivum. The sequence goes on along the minus strand of NC_057803.1, from coordinate 75,312,239 downwards.
GATAGCTTCCGAGCGACACGGTGACAAGGGCAAAAGCCGAGCACAGGCTTCTCATGGAGTCTGGAGACTGGTTGTAGAAGAACTCAGCCTGACCGATGGACGTGAACACCTCGCCGACACCGATCAGCAGGTACTGAGGCGCTTGCCAGAGAATGCTCATGGAAACAGGCACCTTCTGATGGACCAGGCCCTCGGATCTTGCGCTCTCCAGGCGCTTGATCTCGACCAATGCTGCGACTGCCACTGCGATGGTGGACACAAAAAGACCGATCCCCATGCGCTGGAGCTCCGAGAAGCCCCTCTCCTTACCAGTCAATCTCCTGGCTATCGGCACGATGAATCTCTCATAAATAGGGACCCAAACGACGATGCTGATTACGTCCAAGGACGACAGGGTGGCTGGCGGGATCTTGAATGATCCCACTTGGTTGTTGAGTGCCATCCCTTGCTCTATGAACATTGATGAATTCTGAGCGCAGACAGTGAAGAACACGATGCCCGTTGCCCAGATTGGAAACATCCTCATTAATATTTTGAGCTCTTCAATCTGTGTGACAGTGCAAAGCCTCCAAGGATTATGAATATCGCCGCATTCACTCCGCAAAATGACTGCAGATTTGTCAAGGAAACTGTAGAGGGCAAATATGCATCGGGTCAGTGGGTATGCGAATCTTATGCTACTTACATCTCGTGTAAGGTTTACCTGTCATGGTTCTGAAAAGGGGTTGCTGTGTCCAGGAAGTCCCAAGACACAAGCTTTGCAAGCACGTGAGTGTTAGATCAATATAGTAGCATACTTTTTTGTTAAATTGTAAACTATTTTATTTAATTCTTAAACTTCAACAAATATGTTTTTATTTCTTGCAGAACAGCATTCTGAACTCCACCATCTGAACAGTTTTTGCCACTAATTAATTTGGTAAGGTAATAGCATCTTACACAGCAAATGATTCCTGATGATAACCAAGAAAAGTACCTGAATTCACTGCTGTGCTCCAGCTTGCGGCTCCCCTCGATAGCTGATCTCTTACCATGACACTCATAGAGAAGAGAACTATCAACTGGCAAGTCCACATTTCGCTTGTAAATGGCTGCAACAACTACCTGGCATGCTCTTGTAAGAGGGCTTCCTCCAGGTATCTGAAATCTGTATACCTCTGAGCCTAGAAAAAAGCTTCCGATAGCTAGGGCAATGAAAAAGGTAGGGATTGCAAATCCAATACCATATCCATATTTTTCTTGTACCCAAATAAGAACAGTGCCAGAGATCAATGAACCGATATTTATGGAGAAATAAAACCAATTGAAGAAAGCGCCTTTCTTTGTTCGCTCAACTGAATCGGTATCATCAAATTGGTCTGCACCGAAGGACGAAACACATGGCTTGATACCTCCAGCCCCTAAAGCAATCATGTATAGTCCAACGAAGTATATCAAATACTGGTGTAAGGCTGGTTTTGGACAAAAAGACCCAATACATTGAGGGGGCTGGAGATAAGGAACCAATGCTGAAAGCGTCAATGCTGACATCCCCTTCAATCAAAATGCACATTGAGGAGTCATTAGCACAATATATCAGCAGAAATAAGCACGTACTGGGACATCAGATGCACAACTAAGAAAAGTAAGTTTGCAAATACTCCCTCCGTTCCTAAATATAAGTCTTTCTAGAGATTTCACTATGAACTACATATGGATGTATATAGACGTAGTTTAGAGTGTAGGTTCACTCGTTTGCTCCGTATGTAGTCCACTATTAGAATCTCTAGAAAGACTTATATTTAGGAATGGAGGGAGTATATGTGAAACATGCTAGTTATGTATCATGTTAAAAAATATATCTGAACTCATTATTATGCAGTGTCCATAATCTTTGTTATGAAATAAGTTATATACGCATGTTCAATAAAATAAGCTATATATGGGTGTTCGAGAAAAAGATAAGCTCTACATGTCCACATTCAACCTGTCTATGGCTAACCTTTCATCCATCAAGAATACCAACGAAAATAACACCATGACATGGTTATTTGGCACCAAATAAGTTAGCATGTGCAAAGTACTAAACACTATTACAAAGCCCATTCAACTGAACCAATGAGAAAGAGATTTCTTTTCCCCCAGTAAGAAATTTTGAGGTACATTTGGATGTGGTTAGTCGAAACTTACAAGAAAGTAAATAGTTGAGAAAACAGCAATAGTCCGATACTTTCCCCAGTAAGAATCTGCTAAGGTTGCTCCAATAAGTGGTGTGAGATAACAAGTTCCTTGCCAGGTTGTGAAGTTTCTAGCTGCAGACACATTGCCTTCATGCAGTCTAGTTGAAAGATAAGTGACCAAACTTTTGGAGATCCCATAGTAGGCTAAGCGTTCGCACACTTCAGTTCCTGCCATGTAATAAATAAACAAATGTCATGTGAATTTAACATTACATACAATCATACAAGTACAAAGGCTTTTCTTTCTTGTGTTTAGCGATAAAAGATCATCATGAAACATAGACTCAACTATCGAAAAAAATATCATCAAATATACTCTCTTAAGCTGACAAATGCTTACATAAACTTTAATGAAAATATTTCCAATTCAATGAATTGCAAGATTAAAATTTTGCAAGTCAACTGAGAATATATTTTCTTAAAGATGGTCTCACAGGATCTTATGATTTTGTCCCTAACAAACATGAGGATTACATTGTTCCTTCATGGAGATTTCTTGATGAATTATTACCAAGAATCAATGAGCATGCTCTCCAGTTGCCTGTATTATGCTTTAAAATAGGGTGGCCTCTGAAATCAACTGAGCCATCGCCTGTGTATTCATCAAAGTTCTGTGAATAAAGTAAACTTGTTAATGGTTGATCTACAAATTATTTGACAAGTGGAAGCTTTTCATAGCTCAATCCAAGTCAGCAGAAAATGGAAGCATGAAAAAACTGTTGCATGAAACGAAAAGAACACACACATTGGCAGAGATTGTGAGCCTGTGACAGCGTGATAAACGTGAACAATTGCATTTTTCAAAGGATTTGCCTCACTAGCTATTTAAAATTAATAGTTGACCCCACAGATAAAATAAATCGAAGATAGATCAGTACAATTAATTGCAGAAAAGGTGATCCACCATTCTCATAGTGATCAATTATGTAAAGCAAAGCTTCCTAAAACTGAAGGGGAGCCTTGGCGCAGTGGTAAAGCTGCTGCCTTGTGACCATGAGGTCATGGGTTCAAGTCCTGGAAACAGCCTCTTACAGAAATGTAGGGAAAGGCTGCGTACTATAGACCCAAAGTGGTCGGACCCTTCCCTGGACCCTGCGCAAGCGGGAGCTACATGCACCAGGTTGCCCTTTTTTTTCAAGCTTCCTAAAACTAGTGCAGCAGAGGATGCCTGATCCTTCTCAGAATCAATATGAGATGATGCCCTTGGCACGTGTCCACATGATCATCATGCGTTGTTCAGACACATTTACTTATCAAGAAAATATCATCATGTACTATATTTATTGATCCTTATCAAATTCCTGATTACTAATAGTACTACAAGTACAACTAGCACACGCAGAATAAGAAGGAAATTTGTCCTTATTTCCATACGGACAGATTTCTTCCCAGATTAGTCTCACAAGGACAGCATGAACATAAACAAGAAGACTAACGGGATGCCATGTTACCACCTTCCTGGTGAAGTACCTAGGGATCCCAGTGACAGTTAGCAAATTACCCAGCGAGCCTTCTAAGCAGCTGGTGGATCGGATTGCTGGCCGCCTACCATACTGAAAAGCGGGCATGTGATTGGTCCTGGTCAAATCGGTGTTGATGACTATGCACTTTGCTAGCTTATGGTGCTAGGACTCTACAAAAAGGTGGGAAAACGTGTTGACAAGATTCTACATGGGCTTCTCTGCAGACGGCCCTAGTTTCCATGGGACACCACTTGCTGCACTGTTCCTTCTCCCGACCCTGGTGGAACAAGGTGCTCTCATGGATCTGATCGACTGCGTGCCCTCTTTCCATTGGAGACGCATTCATCGGCTTGTGCCACTCGACCATGGGAGGCAATGTTGTGTATCTGAGCAGAAGTGACTAGACTCCAAGCATCAGTACTGGAGGAGCTTAGCGCTTAAGGTTGTGGCACAGGTGGTTGTTGTGACTGGATAGTTGTAACCATGTAAATACTTTTTCCATCTATGAGTGCATTCATGCGCAAAGCTTTTGTGTTGCTCAAACAGAAAAGGGACAAAGATTGTGGGTTCAGAATAAATGTAGATTCAAACATGCAAAAAAGAGCTCTCAGCATGCTTGATGTTATAGGAGCATTTTTTTTCGAAAAGGAGGTTACCCCCCTGTCTCTGCATCCAAAAGATGCATATGGCCCATTTATTAATAAGCAAATAGTTCAACAAAGTCTCCGACTCTCAGAATTCAAAGGGGCTCTCAAAGAGCTAAAAAAAAAACTTTGCATGAACATACGGACAGATTTTTTTTATAGGAGCATGTAAGGCATATATCCTTGAGAAAAAATATGCACTAAGTGGGAAAAAAGACTCTGAGATGCTCAGACCAAAGTGTTATCCATCTAGAAAATTCCAGCCATGGAGCAAATTTTCGACTTCATAAATGTTATGGAGTAAATAATTTTCCAAAATGAATGATCAGTTTAGAGTTGAACATTTCACAGGGCTTTTCCTGGTTGTTACTCAAGTACAGATTACTACAGCTACAGTTTAGAATTCTAGTAGTACTAAAAATATGTTTTCCAAGAACACAAATTAGTAGGGAGTCATTACATGTTTCAATGGATTGGAAATGGATCCGATAGTTCAGATATGACAACTGGGTAGAGAGACAGTGTACATCCGATTGTCAATTTATAGTGTTTTTTGTGGATAACACAGTATAGCATCCAAAATTTGACAATCATTTGGATAAAACAGTAATCCGATATTCATTTTTCACCCTAGATGCATATAACTCCAAACTTTACAGTGTTCTAATTTTATTGCGTAGTAATCTGGAATAGTCCATTGATCAATATTTGAGGTTTCTTTCCACGGATAAGTTCATTGAAAAGACAGTAATCCATTTACAATCTTAACCTTCCAGTCAAACACGTTTATCCCATTCCATTCCATCACTTTCAACCAAACAATGAAAGAAGGTACCAGTCAAAATAACGAACCGACCTCACAAGCAAGACAACATCAGCGAAGTTCACACCGAAAAGCAAACATTAATTTTAGGAAAAACAATTCATTCAATTTCGATTTTATGTCATTTATACAAGTCAATAATTCTGCACCCCTCTGAAGAATTGCGTGCTCCAAGCCTCCAATTTACGAGATATTGTATCATAAATTCGATTAAAAAGGGGTATACCGCAATCCTAAAGGGGTAGGCGTCCTCATGTGGGCCTCGCCTGTCAGCCACCACCTCTACAGAATTTCCCCTTCGTTTTTATTTCTTCCCTACGACTTTACATCAAATCAATCAAAGAAGAGCACGTCAATCCACTCGAGCTGCAAATCGAAGTATGTTTCTCTTCTTTCTCTAGCGATTGCGTCCAATTAAAGCAATACAATCGATAAGAATACGCAACCAAAAGAAGAAACTAAAGGGGATTAGAGAAGAGTCCAAACCCTACTCGGGATTCTTGAATACAAACAAGCAGAACCATTCGAAATTTCATGGAGTGGGGATGAGAAGGCGGGGGTACCTCCGGCGGCGTCGCGCGCGCTAGCAGGATCCGTTCCTCCTCCTCTCCCCCCAGCGACGAACCCATGAATGCGGCTTGGGGAGCTCCGAGGGCTGTTCCCCTTCAAAGAAAACTCTGAACGTTCGATGAACGGTGGGTTGACTCCTGGTTATTTGGAGACTAGTGCAACAGCCACCTCTAGTCAATTACTGAAGCCAGAGACAGGGCGAAACAACAAAGCTTATCTCTGCCGCTGCCTCCGGCAGAGTAGTGATTAGTCTTCATTTTTATTGGCGATATTGCATCCATGCCCTCTTAAACTTATGTAATTGCAAAGCATTCTTTTTCTGTAATAGCTTGTTTGGTAACCGTTAGGTAGGGGAATGGAAGTTTGCACGAGGGAGTTTGTATAGGAATTAGGCATGCGAGGTTTAATAATTTTACTCTCATCCTTTGTTTGGTATAAGATAGGAATTAATTGGGACAGAGCACTGCACATGAATTAACAGGGCACCCGTGATTCTCAAACAAACAAAAAAAACAAGGCATCCGTGGAAAGAAATCGATAGGAATTGACTCTCTTAATTTTCATTTCTCTTCCACTTAAATTCTCATTCCTTCCGATCAATCAGAGAACTTTTAATCTTCACACCCTTCAAGTTTCATACTCACCTCTAATTCTCACGAACCAAACACACTGTAAGGGTGCAAAACACCAGATATTAAAAAAGAGACTAGAGAGGCAAACATCCTAATAGATTTTTTTGAAGGAACCACGCGGTTCAAATCATCGCTCCCAGTGGGGATCGAACCGCCTGGCTGAAGCGCAATACAGTGTCTGTACCACCACTGGCGGAGCCTCTTGGAGCCCAAAGGGGGCTGTGAACCCCTTTTAAAAGTGCAAAATAAAAATTAACTATGTTTAGTAAGCATTTTGGTACATTCCATTAGTGAATGTTGACTTTAGATAACCAAATCGATTTACCAAGACGATATTATACGTGCAAAGCCAGCTACACAAAGCAGCTTGATTGATTTTCTAGATTGCCTTTTTAAAATGAACACTTCCCCCTTGAAAAAAACTCTTCGCAACTTGCGATAGCGAAAACGAAAAACAAATCAAAAGTCTTACTTTGTCTCTCATTTTTTTCTGGTACAACATCACCTATGTGGCGTTTTGATTTGAACTCATCTTTGTGCCTACATACATGGTGATTTGATTTCTAGATCATCCTCTCAGTTGACAATTTTATTTCTCCCTATTCACAGCTTGGACTATCAACCATCGCCCGACTGCCACGCCAACTATTGCATCTACACACGGAATATCTTGTGCTATTGTGCACCACCGCCAAAGTGACTAGTCAAGGACTACAAATGAGTCGAACTGCCAAAGGAGTGTTGACGTATAAATGCATACCCCACCTCTCTCCATTAGTTAAGATTTTTGGATGAGTTGATTGGATCATGAATTCAATATAGTATCCGAGCCAGAAGGTCTTGAGTAAAAGACCTTGTGTTGGAGTATAATGCCCGGCCCTCTCCCATAGTTCAGATTGATGGGTGAAGGCAAGGAGCAAGATATATTCAATTAACATGTAATCTTGTATGAGTTGTGTAGGAAATATGAGCAATTTACCGAATGATTTTATTAACAGATACACTAGATAAAGCACGACTAGTATAGTAGTGATAAAACAAGTCATGCGATTTGACAAAGAGAAGGTAAACAACAACTTCATATATGAACTGTAACTAAACACATTTGGAGCAGACAGTATAGCAAGTTGCATATATGAAACAGAGTCTAATATATCTAGGGCAAACACTAGAACAAGAAACTGTAGCAGGGCATCTAATAGAAAGAGGAAGAACACGTACGGGATAGCAGCAGCAGCAGCAGAAGTATGGACTTGGGGTTGGTGTCCTCGCCAGCCATGTCGTCGAGGAAGTTGTCGACGTCGGGGAAGAAGTCGTCGTCGGGGAAGTAGTCATCGGAGTCCGGGGCGTCCGTGACGAAGAAGTCAGTAGTCGAGCGAAGCGCTCCCCAAAAACCTTATCACCCTTCTCCCGTACATGACACAAAAGGTGCAGTTTCGGAGGCCTACTGTCCCGACCTGCGGTGCACGCCGCAAGCCGGGATGGGGAAGAACGTAGCAGCAGCGCAGTGCTCAGGAACTGTGCGAGAGGAAGACGAAGTTCTGGTGCATCTCTCTGAGAGGAGCGACCTCCCTTTTATAGGCGCAAGAGAAGGAGGCGAGAGGCTGCGCCAGGAGCTGAAGGGAACGCGGGAGACGAAACGAACAGACAACAACCGAAGGGTGCAGCGTCCGTATTCAATATCCACTACAGCAAAAACTTTCCAGCTCCCGAGTGACCTTTCGTATACCCGTAGTACGTGGCAAAAATTTAGACATCGGTTCATTCCCGCAACCCGCGGCGCGTCGTGACGAGGCGGGCGACGGAGAGGAGCGCGCGTGGATATCCCTCTTGTTCTCATGCTCATACAAGTGGGAAAAGAACCTCCCTTATAAGGAGGTCCAACTCCCACTAAACTAGCAATGTGGGACTAAACTTTAGTGGTATCCCTTGCCTTACACAAATGGGCTAAGTGGGCCTCTAGGATTTATTTAGAAATTTCTGAAATAGTTATTGGGATGTCCCAATATAGACTAAATTCCAGCAATCCCCCACCAGATCCCAGAGGCACACAGAAATTTACCTTTGATTCCAAAACACTGTTTTATATACCGGTATTGCAGTGGAGACTGTTAAGTTGAACTTCCACCTAGAACTCTATGCTACACTAGTAGGCAACTTGAACAGTGGACTGGGCCTTGAACTGCAAGTTTTCTGTGAATCTAGCTTCACACAAAGCCTTGACCGATACTAGGCTACCGTGGGTCTTTCCCGCGGGCGGAGCTTATGCGTCATACTCCGTGACCTTTCATGAGTTTACTAAAGAGAACCCTACTCTCATATATTGTGATGTTTGACAATCAGACTCATATAGGTGTGCTCTTCAAAAGATGTTCTGCAGGACAACATCTCTGCTTAAATGAGCCACTTAGAACACATTAAGATATACATCAACCTGCCATGCAGATTTAGGAGAGTATTGCATCTTCATGGAGTGGTATTGTTAACAGTAAGGATACTCACCTCTCAGTTGACCAACAGCTTGTCTTCCACATCTAATTCACGGGATCTCCGATCACATAGACTAGGTTACCACTGTGAACAACTCATATTGTGGGTCTCATACCCATCTCCCTTGATACATTATCTATCACATTACGTGATAGACCCTTAGTAAAAAGATCTGCCAGATTTTTAGACGTTTGGATATAATCCAATGCAATAACTCCGGAGTTTTTCATTTTCCTGACATACTTTAACCTTCTCTGAACGTGTCTTGATGACTTCATGTTATCCTTTGAACTACTCACTTTCGTGATCATAGTTTGATTGTCGCAGTTCATAAGGACACCCGACACAGGTTTCTCAACAACCGGGAAGTCATTCAAGAGCCGACGAAGCCAATCTGATTCGACCGTAGCTGTATCTAGTGCTGTGAGTTTTGCTTACATTGTTGACCTCGTTAAGATGGTCTGCTTGCAAGACTTCCAAGAAACAGCGCCACCTCCATGAGTGAATACATAACCGCTCGTGGCCTTTATCTCATCAGCATCTGAGATCTAGTTTGAGTCACTATACCCTTCAAGCACCTTTGGGTGATCGGTGTAGTGAATTCCATAATTCACAGTGCCTTTCACATAACGCAAAACTCTCTCTAGAGCTTTCGAATGCACATCTCCTGGTTTTGAGACAAACCGACTCAGTTTGCTAACAGCAAAAGAGATGTCAGGTCTTGTAGCACTAGCTAAGTACATAAGTGAGCCAATAATCTAAGAATATTTCAATTGATCTCTAGCAATTTTTCGATTCTTTTGAAGTAACACACTCGCATCATATGGTGTTGGAGAGGGATTGCAGTCACTATAGCCAAAGCGACTCAAGATCTTTTCCACATAGTGAGATTGAAGCAATGTAATCCCACCATCATCGTCTCTCAATAATTTGATGTTCAGAATGACATCAGCCACTCCTAAATCCTTCATCTCAAAACAGCGAGATAGGAAATCCTTGACCTCCTTAATAACATTCAGATTTGTTCCGAAAATCAGTATGCCATCAACATACAGGTAAAGGACAACTCCCTCGCCCCCACCATGACGATAATACACACATTTGTCAGCTTCATTTACAACAAAGCCTGCAGCTATTAAAGTTCTTTCAAACTTCTCATGCCACTGTTTAGGTGCTTGCTTGAGTCCATACAAAGACTTCAGCAACTTGCACACTTTTCCTTCCTGACCATCTAGTACAAACCCATCTGGTTGTTCCATATAAATTTCCTCGTCCAACTCTCCATTTAGGAAAGCAGTCTTAACATCCATTTGATGAACGAGAAGACCATGTGAGGCAGCTAGTGAAAGCAGAACTCGAATAGTGGTCAGTCGAGCCACAGGTGAGTAAGTATCAAACAAGTCTTCACCTTCCTTTTGGGTATAAACCTTAACCACGAGCCGAGCCTTGTACTTTTCAATAGTACCATCAGGCCTAAGCTTCTTCTTGAATACCCATTTGCATCATATAGGTTTGCACCCACATGGACGATCAGTTATCTCCCAAGTTTCATTTGCCAAGATGGAATCCATCTCGCTACGAACCGCTTCCTTCCAGTAGTCAGCATCTTCACATGCATAGGCCTCTGAAATAGAACTGAGAGTGTCATCTATGAGATACACAAGAAAATCATCACCAAAGGACTTTGCAGTCGTCTGTCTCTTGCTCCTAGTAGGAACTTCATTGTTCTCCTCCACAAGACTTTCAAAGTCTTCCATCGAAATGGCAGGTTTGGTAATTGTAACTGGTTCCTGATTCGATGAACTAGGCATCTCTTGATTAGATGAGGTAGCCATATCCTTCATGGGAAACTGATATGTCTCCGTCGTATCTATAATTTTTGATTGTTCCATGCCAATATTCTACAACTTTCATATACTTTTGGCAACTTTTTATACTATTTTTGGGACTAACATATTGATCCAGTGCCCAGTGCCAGTTCCTGTTTGTTGCATTTTTTTGTTTCGCAGAATATCCATATCAAACGGAGTCCAAACGGGATAAAAACTGACGGAGATTTTTTTGGAATATATATGATTTTTGGGAAGAAAAATCCACGTGAGACGGTGCCCGAGGTGGCCACGAGGCAGGGGGCGCGCCCCTGACCCACGCGGGCCACCCGTAAGGCGGTTGATGCCCTTCTTTCGCCGCAAGAAAGCTAATATCCGGATAGAGATCGTGTTAAAATTTCAGCCCAATCGAAGTTATGGATCTCCGGGAATATAAGAAACAGTGAAAGGGAAGAATCAGAGAACACAGAAATAGAGAGAGACAGAGAGACAGATCCAATCTCGGAGGGGCTCTCACCCCTCCCGTGCCATGGAGGCCATGGACCAGAGGGGAAACCCTTCTCCCATCTAGGGAGGAGGTCAAGGAAGAAGAAGAAGGAGGGGGCTCTCCCCCCTCGCTTCCGGTGGCACCGGAGTGCCACCGGGGCCCATCATCATCACCGCGATCTACACCAACACCTCCGCCATGTTCACCAACATCTCCATCACCTTCCCCCCTCTATCTACAGCGGTCCACTCCCCCGCAACCCACTGTACCCTCTACTTGAACATGGTGCTTTATGCTTCATATTATTATCCAATGATGTGTTGGCATCCTATGATGTCTAAGTAGATTTTCGTTGTCCTATCGGTGGTTGATGAATTGCTATGATTGATCTAATTTGCTTGTGGTTATGTTGCTATCCTTTGGTGCCCATCATATGATTGCGCGCGTGGATCACACCCTAGGGTTAGTTGTATGTTGATAGGAGTATGCATTGGAGGGCAAGAGTGACAGAAGCTTCAACCTAGCATAGAAATTGATGCATACGGGATTGAAGGGGGACCAATATATCTTAATGCTATGGTTGGGTTTTACCTTAATGAACATTAGTAGTTGCAGATGATTGCTAATAGTTCCAATCATAAGTGCATAGAAATCCAAGTCAGGGATGACATGCTAGCAGTGGCCTCTCCCACATAATATTTGCTATCGGTCTAGTAAAGTAGTCAATTGCTTAGGGGCAATTTTGCAACTCCTACCACCACTTTTCCACACTCGCTATATTTTCTTTATTGTTTCTTTATCTAAACATCCCCTACTTTTTATTTACATAATCTTTATTATCTTGCAAACCTATCCAACAACACCTACAAAGTACTTCTAGTTTCATACTTGTTCTAGGTAAAGCGAACATCAAGCGTGCGTAGAGTTGTATCGGTGGTCGATAGAACTTGAGGGAATATTTGTTCTACCGTTAGGTCCTCGTTGGGTTTGACACTCTTACTTATCGAAAACTGTTGTGATCCCCTATACTTGTGGGTTATCAAGACCTTTTTCTGGCGCCGTTGCTGGGGAGCAATAGCGTGGGGTGAATATTCTCGTGTGTGCTTGTTTGCTTTATCACTAAGTAATTTTTATTTGTTGTTCGTACTTGTTCTTTATATTTAGTTATGGATATGGAACATGAAATACCAAAAAAATTAGGTGTACTTGCTACTCATGGAGATGGGGAACCTCCTAAAACCCTCGATGTTGGTTATGTGAAAAATATTATGTACTACTTTAATAATCCTGAGAAAACCCCATTCAATTATGTAATGGGAGTAACGTTGGATCAACGTGAATACTTTAGGGATTACCGCTTGACACAAAAGGGAAACTATTATGGGATCAAATTCATATATTGAAGTGGTATGCTCGGCAAGTATGCTTGAGTTATGATTATACTTGTTGCTCTAGGATGAAGGCTCCACACCTTCCCTTTTTATGCAAATTTAATGACAATAAAACCTTAGCTTCTTATGCTAATGGTATATATGATTACTATGATGTGGAACAAATAGAAGAATTTGTTGCTTTTATGGGTGCTTATGAAATTGAATCTATGTTTAAAGAGTTTGAAGATTTTGATGATGCTGTTTATAGACCTGAAAATTTAGCTATCCTGAAATATTGTTATGAGAATTATGAATACAATTACAAAATTAATGCGCTTATTAAGAAAGTCTCCGCTGTCCAAGAAGAGACTAATATTTTGCAGGAATCTATGGAAGAAGAAATTGATGAAACTGTGAGCTCATTGGATGAAAGAGATGATGAGGAGAGTGAAGAACAAAAGGAGGAAGAGCGGATTAGCTACCCGTGCCCACCTTCTAATGAGAGTAACTCTTCAACTCATACATTGTTTAATTTCCCTTCGTTCTTATCGAAGGATGAATGCTATGATAATTGCTATGATCCCGTCGATTCTTTTGAAATATCCCTTTTTGATGATGCTTGCTATGCTTGTGGCCAAGATGCCAATATGAATTATGCTTATGGAGATGAACTTGCTATAGTTCCTTATGTTAAACATGAAATTGTTGCTATTGCACCCACGCATGATAGTCCTATTATCTTTTTGAATTCTCCCGACTACACTATATCGGAGAAGTTTGCACTTATTAAGGATTATATTGATGGGTTGCCTTTTACCGTTGCACATGATGATTTTGATGAATATAATATGCATGTGCTTGCTGCTCCTACTTGCAATTATTATGAGAGAGGAACTATATCTCCACCTCTCTATGTTTCCAATATGGAAAAATTGCAAGAAACTGTTTATACTATGCATTGGCCTTTACTTTGTGTGCATGAATTGTTCTTTTATGACATGCCGATGCATATGGAGAGAGTTAGGCTTCGTCATTACATGATACTAGATTGTTGATGGCGCGCGTTGCTGCGCCCGTCTATTTGACTCTTAGTTGTTAGGGGTATAAAGTATTTTTTTTACATTTGTTTGCAATGCTTTGATGTATCATGCTTTTTGTGTGCTTGTTCTTGCCTCCCCCACTTTGTAGAGAAAGAATATGTAAGTGATGAGGGAAATCTGGTCCAATTAATCTTAAAATTCTGTTTTTAATATTCTTAGGTCTAATTGACTTGTTGTTTATTTCTTCATGCTTGTGCTTTCCTCCTCCATTTTGTAGAATAATGGAACTGAAGAGAGAAATCCGGTCCGGTTGATCTTCAGAAAATAGTGCATTGAGGTTCTTAGGTCCAATCGAGTTGTTGGTCCAAGTTGTTGCATCAAGTGTAGAAGATTTGAATTGGGTCTTATTGGTGGATACATGTTCTGTGATTGATCGTGTCCTCCTCTTGGCTCCTAAAGAGCTCTCCCAGAAAGGCTTATGTCAAGACATTTACAAATAAAAATATCGAGGAAAGATATTAGAAATATATGAGAAAATAAAAATAAATATAGGTGGTACAAATATTTCAGATTTTTTAGAACATTTATTATCTAAAGAAATCAATGCATTATGGCCTGTAATAAAATTCTACAAGGGATTACACCTAGGCATATCATTGGGCCATGCCTCTGTCGTCGACCACCAATCCGGTCCGGTTGTTCTTCAGCGGTACCTCACTCCGTGAAAGACACCGACGCCCATGATAAATTATAGAGAAAGATAAAATATACTGAAATAAATTATTTAATGCATGTTTCCTTTGCATTTTGAATAAGAGATTCTCCAATCGGTAGTAAGTAGTAAACCACGGCAGAAAGATACTAAGCAGGCACTCTATTGACTGGCAGTACTATTTTACTTTCTTACAATTGTGTGTGTCCGTCTGCAGCTCGCTTTGATTTATAGCCACCACTGGGTTATGAACATAGGAGCAAGAGCTATCCTTCATTAAGCAGTAACCTAAAACATGAATATGGAGGAAACACAAGAATTATAAATCAAAGTGGAAACGCCATTGTGAGGATTAATTCAACCAAAGAAGTTGGGTCCAAAGCTATGTGTTTTGCATAGCACACTACATGACAGATCACATAATTGTCGAATCTAAGTCTTCATCGTACACTGCTTTACAATAAGAATCGTGTATGTATATACCTATGATCAATGATATCAGACTAATCTCCAGATAGAAGTAATACCAAACATGATTATTCAATTGCAAATTTGTAATCAATATTTTTGTATATTTCAAACCATAAAACCTGATCTCTTTATCTTGAACCATTTGTTAGTTGACAGAAATCATAATTCACATTTATACTGAGGGTTGTACGCAAATGTTTATGTTGTTAGTTGGTTTATTAACTCTCCTTGGCATCAGCTCTCTTGTATCAGATGAGGTCTGAATCAACCATTGTATGAATCAACAGAAAACTGGCATGAGGACATCTTATAAGCTAAAATAAAGATTATAAACTTGCTTGCTTATTTGAGACGAACATAGTAACCTTGCAGGCCAAATAGCAGATGAGAGAAACACCGCAACATTGCCATGTCCGTCTACTTTTCCGGTTGGATCATAGGAATTTCTATAAATGTGCAGTATGAAACATGGAAGTTTAATAGAATACAGGTTTGGAATTTAAGGATACCAACAAAATTAAGCTTCTGGATTAGCACTCAAAATCGTTACTTCTTGGGATGATCATACAACGAAACATATAGTAGTGAAAATTTGTCTATTGTAGCTGTAAGATAAGTCACCAAAACCAAAGGTCATGTATACGCTCTGAGGCCTTAAAGTTCAATACTGCGATAGTAGGTTTGTGCAAATATGTATGACACCAAAAGAGGTCATGGCTGCATGTAGCCATCTTAGCATAACAATATAGGCAAGACTATAACTTATGTGTTGCTTTCAAATTGGACGAAGTCAGAAAAAACATGACCACAATATTTTTGCAATTTCCAAGATAAAGTTAAAGAAAGAGCCAAACTAACCTTCACAGCAAGCATCACCTCCGGATCAACTTCTATCATGGTTGCCTCGGAGACTTTGGCTCCTCCGGTGCAGGACTCATAATATTTCTCTTCATGGCCAAGAGACATGCATCAATTCTTTTCACTTCAATCTTCCTGCATATGTCCATCGGTAAAAATTCAATTAATGACACAAAATATCAACAGTAACATCATATATTGTAGATAAGAAGAGAAGAGCATGAGAGAAGTGGGAGAGCATAATTGTTGATCAGAAATGGCATACCCGCAAACTTGTGAGATTTTTGGGGACATGATATTTTTGCATTGCACACGCAATGTAGATTATGTCAATTAGGAAATTCCTTAGTTCCTAAATGCCTAAAAGTTATAAGCAAATCAGGGCATCATGCATGCAAGACGATGATGTAGAAATGGGTGCTTCAAGGAGTGTGAACTTGCCATAGTACAATATGTACTTTTCCTCCTTTAGTAAAAAAATCTTTAGAGCGTTAGTAAAAGGTGATAAAAAATAATGTCATGAGGACCATGCTGGTCGATCAGGTTGATATTTGAGTTTACAATTAAATTATCATCCATTGGAACCAGCTAGCAGCTAGCACTTGTTATGACAAACCAAAATGCATCGTTGGTGTTATTTCATAGAAGTGTACTACTAATGTTAGTTGTTTGTGTGGAGAGCTAATGATATTGGCAACCAATACATGTTTGCGGAATGTAATCACAAAACTACATATAAAACCCCCATCATAAAACAAGAGAATTCAGAATGAATGTAAGAAATGTTCACCGAGTCAGGTGTATACCTTAATATAATCCTTGAAATTATCCATCGATGTCTCAATTGGTTCTACAAGCAATCAAAAAGCCAAATGCCCAACAGACATGTAATCAAATATATAATAATGGAAACAAATAAATTACTTGTAGATGCTTAAGTCACATTACATGGGCATAGGAAGTTGAGAAGTAATCACACTCGGTGGTGCTCGAACCACCTAAATAGAATCATACCTTTGGCCACAAGAGCTTCCCTGATAATATTCCTTGTTGTATATGCAAGCAGCTGCATATCCAAGCTATGTGAATCTGATTGATATACAAGAAAACAAACCCATTGGAAAGCTCTGCCCACATCAAGGAATAGAGGAAGGGGATAAATTATAAATGCCACGCATTGGTTTCTCACATGTTTTGCCTGCAGCTCAGTGCCTAAAACACCAAACAGAGGTACATATAGATCAGGGAAGAATGGGGTTGAATGGGGTATCTAGGACCGCAAGATGAACCGTACAGAGGACCTTCATGCTCGCCATGTACTCCTCCATGGCTGTCAGCCCGAGCAGTGGATCATGTCAGACTGTAGACAACGGCGGTGGAGAGTCTTCAACGAGTTATGAATTGGTGGAGCAAGGAAGGCAAGCTGAGGCAGTGGTGCGTGCGCTCCAAGGATGGTGCCGCGAGGGGTAGCAGCCGCAGAGAACGGCGGCGACCCAGATCTCGCTCCTCCGGTCAGTCCCACCACGTGCATCGACTTCCATGCCTCGACCCGGCACCTCTGGTCCAATCGTGCACCTCGCATCAGAAGGATTGGATGGACGCCGCTCCTCTGTATCTCCCTGCCGCATCACCTGCTACCTCCTTCCCGCCTCGATACGTCTAGCCACTCATCATCGCTAACCCTAGCCGCCACACGCAGGAGTGGCTTGCGGGAGGGGGACCAACAATGATGGGGAAGAGAAGATGTCGCACATCTTCTGTGCTTTCCCGATGGGCCGTGCTTGCCCCAACCGCTGCAAAAAGGCCTGCCTGGCCCAATCAACCAGAGATGGCCAATTTTTCCACCGGAGTAGCCTCCCTCGGACAGCTAGCCCACGCCATTAATTACACTTTAGACAAGTCATCAGACGGCTAAAAATGACCAGAAAATGAGATCTGACGGCTAAAAACCCTGATGGCCTGAGAGGGCTAGGAGGGTGCTCAGTTTTAATATATCTAAATATGTTACCTTGTGCTCACCACTAAATTACAAATCATTGTTAATTAAAATTGGCTTTGATATACCTTGGGATCCGGGTGGATCCATTACTTGAGCACTATATGCCTAGCTTAATGGCTTTAAAGAAAGCGCTGCCATGGAGACAACTCAGAAGTTTTAGAGAGTCATTTATTTCTATCGAGTGCTTTTATATAGTTTAAAAACAATAAAAATAAAGAGGGGAACCCAAAACTTTTTCAAAAAGGAAAGCGAAAGTGATAAAGACAAGCATTGTTGAAGTGGGAGCTAGCCTTGAACTTTGTTCATGCTCACGGAAACTTTGTGAATCTTGATTACAGAAGCTTTTCAATAAAAATAATTATCCCCTTGTACAATTCCATTGTATTATAAAAATAATGTGCCAAGGTTTGCCTTTAGGATGTTTACATTTGCTTGATGGTTTGTACGGTGCAGGACAGAAACTTTGGCTGTAGTGCGTGATTTTACATTTTTTTGCTGGAACATCAAATGGTTCTGATTCTTTTTGCACTGTCTTCCTATACAAATTGTTTATTTTTCCTAATTTTGATAGAATTTTTCAAGTATCAAAAGTATGGTGAATGTTCATATTATTACAGACTGTTCTGTTTTAGACAGATTCTGTTTTTGACGCATAGTTTGCTTGTTTTGATGAAACTATCGATTCATATCAGTGGATTAAGCCATGCAAAAGTTATATTACAGTGGACACAATGCAAAAACAAAATATGAATTGGTTTGCAACAGTACTTAGAGTAGTGATTTTCTTCATTATACTAACAGATCTTACCGAGTTTTTTGTTGAAGTTTTGTGTGGATGAAGTGTTCGATGATCGAGAAGATCTTGATGTGAGAAGAAGGAAGAGAGGCAAGAGCTCAAGCTTGGGGATTCCCAAGGCACCCCAAGTAAATATTCAAGGAGACTCAAGCGTCTAAGCTTGGGGATGCCCCGGAAGGCATCCCCTCTTTCTTCAACAAGTATCGATATGTTTTCGGATTCGTTTCGTTCATGTGATATGTGCAATCTTGGAGCGTCTTTTGCCTTTAGTTTTCATTTTTCTTTTATGCACCATGCTGGTATGAGATAATCCTTGGTTGATTTATAGAATGCTCTTTGCACTTCACTTATATCTTTTGAGTATGGCTTTATAGAATGCTTCATGTGCTTCACTTATATCATTTGAAGTTTGGATTGCCTGTTTCTCTTTACTTAAACAACTAACATTTGTAGAATGCTCTTTTGCTTCACTTAGATTTGTTAGAGCATGGGCATATCTTTTGCAGAAAGAATTAAACTCTCTTGCTTCACTTATATCTATTTAGAGAGATGACAGGAACTGGTCATTCACATGGTTAGTCATAAAATCCTACATAAAACTTGTAGATCACTAAATATGATATGTTTGACTCCTTGCAATAGTTTTGCGATATAAAGATGGTGATATTAGAGTCATACTAGTGGGTGGTTGTGAATTGTAGAAATACTTGTGTTGAGGTTTGTGATTCCCGTAGCATGCACGTATGGTGAACCGTTATGTGATGAAGTCGGAACATGATTTATTTATTGATTGTCTTCCTTATGAGTGGCGGTCGGGGACGAGCGATGGTCTTTTCCTACCAATCTATCCCCCTAGGAGCATGCGCGTAGTACTTTGTTTCAATGACTAATAGATTTTTGCAATAAGTATGTGAGTTCTTTATGACTAATGTTGAGTCCATGGATTATACACACTCGCACCCTTCCACCATTGCTAGCCTCTCTAGTATCGTGCAACTTTCGCCGGTACCTTAAACCCACCATATATCTTTCTCAAAGACATCCACCATACCTACCTATCATGGCATTTCCATAGCCATTCTGAGATATATTGCCATGCAACTTCCATCATCATCATATACATGACTTGAGCATTTATTGTCATATTGCTTTGCATGATCGTAAGATAGCTAGCATGATGTTTTCATGGCTTGTCCGTTTTTTTGTCATTGCTACGCTAGACCATTGCACATCCCAGTACACCACCGGAGGCATTCATATAGAGTCATATCTTTGTTCTAGATATCGAGTTGTAATATTGAGTTGTAAGTAAATAAAAGTGTGATGATCATCATTAGTAGAGCATTGCCCTAGTGAGGAAAGGATGATGGAGACTATGATTCCCCCATAAGTCGGGATGAGACTCCGGACTTTACAAAAAGATAAAAGAGTCCAAAGAAGCCCAAATAAAAAAAAGAGGCCAAAGAAGCCCACCAAAAAATATATAAAAATAATAATAATAAAACAAAAAAATGAGAGAAAAAGAGAGAAGGGGCAGTGCTACTATCCTTTTTCCACACTTGTGCTTCAAAGTAGCACCATGTTCTTCATATAGAGAGTCTCTTGAGTTATCACTTTCATATACTAGTGGGAATTTTCATTATAGAACTTGGCTTGTATATTCCGATGATGGGCTTCCTCAAATGCCCGAGGTCTTCATGAGCAAGCAAGTTGGATGCACACCCACTTAGTTTTCAGTCTGAGCTTTCATACACTTATAGCTCTAGTGAATCCATTGCATGGCAATCCCTACTCACTCACATTGATATCTATTGATGGGCATCTCCATAGCCCGTTGATACGCCTAGTTGATGTGGGACTATCTTCTCCTTTTTGTCTTCTCCACCATCATATTCTATTCCACCTATAGTGCTATGTCCATGGCTCACGCTCATGTATTGCGTGAAAGTTGAAAAAGTTTGAGAACGTTAAAAGTATGAAACAGTTGCTTGGCTTGTCATCGGGGTTATGCATGATGTGAATATTTTGTGTGGTGAAGATGGAGCATAGCCAGACTATATGATTTTGTAGGGATAACTTTCTTTGGCCATGTAATTTTGAAAATACATGATTGCTTTATTAGTAGGCTTGAAGTATTATTGTTTTTATGTCAAATGATAGACTATTGCTTTGAATCACTCGTATCTTAATATTCATGCCATGATTAGATATGTGATCAAGATTATGCTAGGTAGCACTCCACATCAAAAATTATCTTTTTATCATTTACCTACTCGAGGACGAGCATGAATTAAGCTTGGGGATGCTGATACGTCTCCGTCATATCTATAATTTTTGATTGTTCCATGCCAATATTCTACAACTTTCATATACTTTTGGCAACTTTTTATACTATTTTTGGGACTAACATATTGATCCAGTGCCCAGTGCTAGTTCCTGTTTGTTGCATGTTTTTTGTTTCGCAGAATATCCATATCAAACGGAGTCCAAATGGGATAAAAACTGACAGAGATTTTTTTGGAATATATATGAGTTTTGGGAAGAAAAATCCACGCGAGACGATGCCCGAGGTGGCCACGAGGCAGGGGCGCGCCTGCCCCCCTCGGCGCGCCCCTGACCCTCGTGGGCCACCCGTAAGGCGGTTGATGCCCTTCTTTCGCCGCAAGAAAGCTAATATCCAGATAGAGATCGTGTTAAAATTTCAGCCCAATCGGAGTTACGGATCTCCGGAAATATAAGAAACGGTGAAAGGGAAGAATCAGAGAACACAGAAACAGAGAGAGACAGAGAGACAGATCCAATCTCGGAGGGGCTCTCGCCCTCCCGTGCCATGGAGGCCATGGACCAGAGGGGAAACCCTTCTCCCATCTAGGGAGGAGGTCAAGGAAGAAGAAGAAGAAGGAGGGGGCTCTCTCCCCCTCGCTTCCGGTGGCACCGGAGTGCCACCGGGGCCCATCATCATCACCGCGATCTACACCAACACCTCCGCCATCTTCACCAACATCTCCATCACCTTCCCCCCTCTATCTACAGCGGTCCACTCTCCCGCAATCCTCTATATGCTCTACTTGAACATGGTGCTTTATACTTCATATTATTATCCAATGATGTGTTGCCATCCTATGATGTCTGAGTAGATTTTCATTGTCCTATTGGTGGTTGATGAATTTCTATGATTGATTTAATTTGCTTATGGTTATGTTGCTATCCTTTGGTGCCCATCATATGATTGCGCACGTGGATCACACCCTAGGGTTAGTTGTATGTTGATAGGACTATGTATTGGAGGGCAAGAGTGACAGAAGCTTCAACCTAGCATAGAAATTGATGCATACGGGATTGAAGGGGGACCAATATATCTTAATGCTATGGTTGGGGTTGACCTTAGTGAACATTAGTAGTTGCGGATGCTTGCTAATAGTTCCAATCATAAGTGCATAGAATTCCAAGTCAGGGATGACATGCTAGCAGTGGCCTCTCCCACATAATACTTGCTATCGATCTAGTAAAGTAGTCAATTGCTTAGGGGCAATTTCGCAACTCCTACCACCACTTTTCCACACTCGCTATATTTACTTTATTGTTTCTTTATCTAAATAGCCCCTACTTTTTATTTACGTAATCTTTATTATCTTGCAAACCTATCCAACAACACCTACAAAGTACTTCTAGTTTCATACTTGTTCTAGGTAAAGCGAACATCAAGCATGCATAGAGTTGTATTGGTGGTCGATAGAACTTTAGGGAATATTTGTTCTACCTTTAGCTCCTCGTTGGGTTCGACACTCTTACTTATCGAAAACTATTGCGATCCCCTATACTTGTGTGTTATCAAGAGAAAGATATTTTCAAAGAAAGTCGCATCATTCGACTCCATGATCTTACCGACATGCATGCCAGGTACCTCAGATTTTACAACCAAGAATCTATAATCAATCCTATGAAAAGCATATCCCAGGAAAACACAATCCACAGTTTTTGGTCCAAGCTTGCGCTTCTTTGGAATTGGCACATCGACTTTTGCCAAACAACCCCAGGTTCGTAGATAAGAGAGCCTTAACCTTTTCTTCTCCCATTCCTCGAATGGAGTTATCTCTTTGTTCTTTGTGGGAACTCAGTTTAGGACATGACATGCTGTCAATATCGCCTCCCCCCCCCATGCCTTGGAGAGACCCGATGTGTTTAACATGGCGTTAACCAAATCAGTTAGAGTACGGTTTTTTCTTTCGGCCACCCCATTTGACTGAGGTGAGTAGGGAGGCGTCCTCTCATGGATTATACCATGTTCCTCACAAAAAACATCAAATTCATTGGAAAAATACTCTCCACCATGGCCGGAACTAAGCCTCTTGATTCTTCGATCAAGTTGGTTTTCCACTTCAGCTTTATAGATTTTGAAAAAGTTCAAAGCCTCATCCTTAGATTTCAGAAGATACACACGGCAGTATCTACTGGAGTCGTCAATTAACGTCATGAAATATTTCTTTCCACCTTTTGTCAAAACACCATTCGTTTCACATAGATCTGAATGTATGAGCTCTAGTGGTGCAAGATTTCTCGTTTCCATAGTCATGTGAGACTTACGAGGTTTCTTAGCTTGCACACAAACTTGACACTTAGATCCCCTAACAGTGGTGAAACTAGGGATTAAGTTCAACTTCGCTAGTCGCGACATGCAACCAAAGTTAACATGAAAAAGACGTGAATGCCACACATTTGATTCACTATTGTTGCAAACATGATTAACAACTTTATTGCAAATGTATGATAAAGATAAACGAAACAGGCCTCCTGACTCATAGCCTTTACCAACAAAGGTTCCATACTTGGATATTACAAATTTATTCGACTCAAAGACAAGCTTATAGCCATCTCTACACAGAAGAGATCCGCTAACAAGATTTTTATTGACGGAGGGGACATAATGCACGTTCTTCAGCCGCACGATCTTCCCCGAAGTAAACTTCAGATCGACCGTGCCAACACCATGAATAGAAGCACTTGAACCGTTGCCCATCAGCACGGTTGAAGTCCCTGCGGCCTGATAAGACGAAAACATGGAAATATCACCGCATACATGCACATTAGCACCCGTGTCAATCAACCAATCAGGAGAATGACATACTGAAAGAATAGTGCGAAATATACCATACCTAGCATCCTTCATGTCAGTGTCTCCAATGACAACATTAGCGGTCTTGCCGCCTTTCCCAGGATGACGCTTGTCATAGCAATTATGGCAACTAGGAGCCCAATGATCAGGATCCCCACACACATGACAAACACCTTTCTTCTTGTCATTCTTCTTTTTGAAGTTCATGTGCTGCACAGCCTTGTTCTTCCCATCAAACTTTGCTTTACCATCAAACTTTCCCTTGTTCTTGAACTTGTGGGGCTGGAAGTTCTTCTTCTGTACCAAATTGGCACTAGATCCCCCCTCAATACCTCGAGCACGTGTGTCCTTTGCTCTCGCCTTTTCTTCGACATCAAGAGTACCAATGAGATCCGGAATGGAAAACTCCTGTCTCTTATGCTTCAGTAAGGTAGCAAAGTTCCTCCACGAAGGAGGAAGCTTGGTGATGATACCTCCGACAACAAACTTGTCCGGTAGCATATAGTTGAAGTGCTCAAGTTCTCTAGCAAATGACTGTATCTCATGAGCTTGCTCAACCACGGAGCGCTCTTCAGTCATCCTGTAATCATAGAATTGCTCCATGATGTATAGCTCAGTGCCGGCATCCGAGACCCCGAACTTGGCCTCGAGTGCGTCCCACATATCTTTTCCATTGTCAATTGACGCATAGGCATCAACTATGTTCTCACCAAGAACACTCAAGAGAGTAGCCTTAAACAAAGTATTGATGACCCACAAGTATAGGGGATCTATCATAGTCCTTTCGATAAGTAAGAGTGTCAAACCCAACGAGGAGCAGAAGGAAATGATAAGTGGTTTTCATCAAGGTATTCTCTGCAAGTACTGAAATAAGTAGTAACAGATAGTTCTGTGATAAGATAGGTTGTAACGAGTAAAGTAAATAAAGTGCAGCAAGGTGGCCCGATCCTTTTGTAGCAAAGGACAAGGCGGAACAAACTCTTATAATAAGAAAAGCGCTCCCGAGGACACATGGGAATATCGTCAAGCTAGTTTTCATCTCATTCATATGATTCGCGTTCGATACTTTGATAATTTGATATGTGGGTGGACCGGTGCTTGGGTGCTGTTCTTACTTGAACAAGCATCCCACTTATGATTAACCTCTATTGCAAGCATCCGCAACTACAACAAAAGTATTAAGGTAAACCTAACCATAGCATGAAACATATGGATCCAAATCATCCCCTTACGAAGCAACGCATAAACTAGGGTTTAAGCTTCTGTCACTCTAGCAACCCATCATCTACTTATTAATTCCCAATGCCTTCCTCTAGGCCCAAATAATGGTGAAGTGTTATGTAGTCGACGTTCACATAACACCACTAGAGGCTAGACAACATACATCTTATCAAAATATCAGACGAATACCAAATTCACATGACTACTCATAGCAAGACTTCTCCCTTGTCCTCAGGAACAAACGTAATTACTCACAAAGCATATTCATGTTCAAAATCAGAGGGGTAATAATATGCATATAGGTTCTGAACATATGATCTTCCACCAAATAAACCAACTAGCATCAACTACAAGGAGTAATCAACACTACTAGCAACCTACTAGCACCAATCCCGGACTTTGAGACAAGAATTGGATATAAGAGCTGAACTAGGGTTTGGAGATAAGATGGTGCTGGTGAAGATGTTGATGGAGATTGCCCTCTCCCGATGAGATGAGCGTTGGTGATGACGATGGTGATGATTTCCCCCTCCCGGAGGGAAGTTTCCCCGGCAGAACAGCTCTGCCGGAGCTCTAGATTGGATCCGCCAAGGTTCCGCCTCGTGGCGGCGGAGTCTCATCCCGAAAAGTTCCTCTTTATTTTTTTTCTCATCGAAAGAACTCATATAGGAGAAGATGGGCATCGGAGAGCCACCAGGGGGCCCACGAGATAGGGGGGAGCACCCTAGGGGGGGGGCGCCCCCACCCTCATGAGCAGGGTGTGGGCCCCTGGCCTTTGTCTTTGGCATGGATTTTTCTTTATTTCTTTTAAGACGTTCCGTGGAGTTTCAGGACTTTTGGTGTTGCGCAGGATAGGTCTCTAATATTTGCTCCTTATCCAGACCAGAATTCCAGCTGCCGGCATTCTCCCTCTTTATGTAAACCTTGTAAAATAAGAGAGAATAGCCATAAGTATTATGATATAAAGTGAAATAACAGTCCATAATGCGATAAATATCGATATAAAAGCATGATGCAAAATGGACGTATCAAGTATCCATTTTCTGAAAAGCTTGTTCCTGTTGGGCATCAAGCTCCCCTTCGGGCTTGCCAAGTGTGGAGTCATAGCAACTCATGGTTTGAAACCATAAGACTGCTCTCACGTGCCACCTCTTATAGTGGATACCCTCAAACTTAGGAGGTCTCATGGAAGCAGCAAAACCACTTGGGGTAAATTGCCTATAATAAGGTTTTTCGATTGTTGGAAATATGAGCAATTTACCGAATGATTTTATTAACAGAAACACTAGATAAAGCACGACTAGTATAGTAGTGATAAAACAAGTCATGCGATTTGACAAAGAGAAGGTAAACAACAACTTCATATATGAACTGTAACTAAACACATCTGGAGCAGACAGTATAGCAAGTTGCATATATGAAACAGAGTCTAATATATCTAGGGCAAACACTAGAACAAGAAACTGTAGCAGGGCCTATAATAGAAAGAGGAAGAACACGTACGGGACAACAACATCAGAAGCGCTGGACTTGGGGTCAGTGTCCTCGCCAGCCATGTCGTCAAGGGGGTTGTCGACGTCGGGGAAGTAGTCATCGGAGTCCAGGGCGCCCGTGATGAAGAAGTCAGTAGTCACGCGAAGCGCTCCCCAAAAACCTTATGACCCTTCTCCCGTATAGGACTCAAAAGGTGCGATTTCAGAGGCGAGGCTCGGCTCATTCCCGTGGCACGGCGCAACGTGACGAGGCGTGGCGAGGCGGGCGGCGGAGGAGGAGCGCGCGTGGATATCCCTCTTGTTCCCATGCTCAACCAAGTGGGGAAAGAACCTTCCTTATAAGGAGGTCCAACTCCCACTAAACTAGCAATGTGGGACTAATCTTTAATAGTATCCCTTGCCTTGCACAAATGGGCTAAGTGGGCCTCTAGGATTTATTTAGGAATTTCTGAAATAGTTATTGGGTTGTCCCAATATAGACTAAATTCCAGCAAGTTGGACATGTTTTCAAGCACATTTTCTTTTGGTTTAAATCACCCTCCTACTAATTACGTGTCAAGCTCTGCCACTGCGTAGCACTAAGCTAGCGTTTAGTTCCCAAAACACCATAAGTTTAAAACGGCTCCTACGAGCATATGTTGAATATATGCCCATGTCCTTTTTGGAAAATAGTAAAAATTTAAATATAAATAAATTTGGATATTTTTTAAAGAAATTCGAATAAAGTTTACATGCACTCTCTTTGTTTCTAAATATAAGTCTTTTTAGAGATTTCAATATAGACTACATACAAATGTATATAAACATATTTTAGAGTGTAGATTCACTCATTTTACTCTGTATGTAGTTCATACTAGAATCTCTAAAAAGACTTATATTTAGTAACAGAGGGAGTATATGTTTGTGTCCTTTCTGGTGTCTATAAATTTTCACACCGGTGGCTACAAATGACTACTTAACACTTCATAACAAGTTGAGGGCCACGATGATCAGCCTTCAACGGTGGAGTGCCCGGTGGATTGGGAATGTGAAACTCCAAATATTGATTGCAATGGAGGTGATCAAACAGCTGGATACGGCCATGGAATCTAGGGTGCTGTTGGATGCGGAGCGGGATTTGAGGAGTTGTTTGAAGAGAAAGCTACTTGGGTTGTGCTCTCTTGAGAGAACCATTGCAAGGCAGCGATTGAGATTGCTGCAGTTGCGCGAGGGTGACGGTAGTACAAGGCTGTTCCATCAGCAAGCGAGTCATCGGCAAAGGAAGACCGTTCTCTGAATGGTAAAGTACAATGGGAACATCTACTCCAGGTAGGATGAGGTGGTGCCCGTGGTGGATGCACACTTTAGTGCGACATTTGGCAGTGCTACCTCTAGGAACTACACCCTTAACCTAAGTAAGTTGAAATTGCCGCAACTGGACTTATCTCAGTTGGAGGAACCCTTCACCTCCGAGGAAGTGGCGTCATCAAAGTTATGCCTCTAGATAAGGCGCCAGGACCGGATGGGTTCACTGGCCATTTTTATGCCACATGCTGGAACATTATACGAGACGACTTCATGAAGGCCATGAACTGTTTCTACAATGGGGATGTTCGTGGAATGGCTGCAATCAACAAGTCCCTAGTGACTCTTTTATCCAAGAAGGATGGTGCTCTGGAGGTGACAGATTTCAGGCCGATCAACCTTGTTCATGGGGCTATAAAAATCTTTGAGAAAGTGCTTGCGTGCAGATTGGTGATGCAGTTGCCAAAGCTTGTAGGTAATCATCAGAGTGCTTTCATCAAGGGCAGATCCCGACATGACAACTTCATGTTGGTGCAATGTACTGCTCGCAGGCTTAATGCCCTACGGAACCCAGCAGTGCTGCTCAAGTTGGATATATTGAAGGCTTTTGATTCTGTCCAATGGCCTTTTCTGATTGAGGTGATGCAGCATCTTGGATTTGGGCCTAGGTGGAGGTCTTGGATCTGTGGGATTCTTGCTACATCCACCACCAAGGTTATGGTGAATGGAGACCCCGGGGACACCATTTACAACTGCAAGGGGCTTAGGCAGGGTGACCCGATATCGCCAATGCTTTTCATCCTCACCATGGATCCTTTACAAAGGATGTTTGAGCAAGCCACGAGCAGAGGCATTTTGGAGCCTTTGGCACGTTTTGGAGTAAGGCAACATTTATCCATCTTTGCGGATGACGTGGTGGTGTTCATCAAGCCAAAGCCTTTGGAGCTGGAGATTAGTAAGCGAATCTTTGAGATGTTTGGGGAAGCGTCGGGGCTGCTGATAAACATGGCGAAGTCAGCTATTCTTCCTATAAGATGTAATGATCAAGAAATCACATTGGCGAGCACAGAGCTGGGATGCGCGAGGGGATCCTTCCCAATCAAGTACCTGGGTTTACCTTTGTCTCTAAGGAAGCAATCATCAGCGCAGCTGCAATACCTTGTGGACCAGATGGCAAATTGTTCACCGAGGTGGAAGGCAGCACTTATGCCAAAAAGTGGGCGCCTAACTTTGGTCCAGTCAGTTCTATGCGCCATGCCCATACATGCCATGATGGCTCTGGATCTCCCGATGAAGACTATTGTTGCGATGAACAAAGACTGCAGAGGTTTTGTAACGCCCCGAGACCGATGTGCCAGGTGTCTTCCAGTTATTCGCTGTTGTTGCCTTGTCATTGCTTGCGTGTCATGCATTTCATATCATGTCCTCATGTGCATTTCATTTGCATACATGTTCTTCTCATGCATCCGAGCATTTTCCCCGTTGTCCGTTTTGCAATCCGGCGCTCCTATGTCACCCGGTGTTCCTTTCTACCTCTTTTCGTGTGCGGGTGTTAAACGTTTTCGGATTGGACCGAGACTTTTCACGCGGCCTTGGTTTACTACCGGTAGACCGCCTGTCAAGTTTCGTGCCATTTGGACTTCGTTTGATACTCCAACGGTTAACTGAGGGACCGAAAAGGCCTCGTGCGTGTTGCAGCCCAACACCCCTCCATAATGGCCCAAAACCCACCTAAACCTCCTCCATCACCTAGGCCGTTCGATCACGATCGCGTGGCCGCAAACCGCACCTCATTTGGACTCTCCTAGCTCCCTCTACCTATAAATATGTGATCCCCTCCGAAATTTCACGAACGAAACCCTAGATCTCACCTCCCTCCGCGCCGCCGGACATGTCCGCCCACCAGCGGACGCGTCCACCCCGCCACCACGTCGCCCAGACCTATCACAAGCCGCCACGTCGCCTCCGCCGCCTCCTTCCTCCACTCGCGCGCCGCCATGTGGCGCTGCCAACCTCCTCCACCGCGCGGCCCGGGGAAACCCATCGCGGGCCCGCCCGAGCCCAGATCTCGCCGCCGCCCGGCCCCCGCGCCTGCCGTCGATCCCCACCGCTGACCGCCGCCACGACGCTCGCCG